>NW_024114866.1:0-33450 GCF_003073215.2 Triticum urartu | reverse complement strand
TTTATGAATGAAAGAAAGGAAATAGATGAAGTATTCTTTAAACAAGGACCTATTTTGAAACACAACTTTCCTGTTGAAATCCTAGGGGATCGTCCTCCACCCAAGGGTGATCCCGTGTTTGAGCTTAAAGCTTTACCCGATACTCTTAAATATGCTTATCTTGATGAGAGAAAGATATATCCTGTTATTATTAGTGCTAACCTTTCAGAGCATGAGGAAAATAAATTATTGAAAACTCTGAAGAAGCACCGTGCTGCTATTGGATATACTCTTGATGATCTTAAGGGCATTAGTCCCACTCTATGCCAGCACAAAATAAAATTGGAGAAAGACGCGAAACCGGTTGTTGGTCACCAACGATGGTTAAATCCTAAGATGAAAGAAGTGGCAAGAAAAGAAATACTAAAGCTTGTGGAGGCAGGTATAATTTATCCCGTTGTTGATAGTCATTGGGTAAGTCCTGTCCATTGTGTCCCTAAGAAGGGAGGTATTATTGTTGTTCCTATTGATAAAGATGAATTGATCCCACAAAGAATTTTTACAGGTTATAGAATGGTAATTGATTTCCGCAAATTAAATAAAGCTACTAAAAAGGATCATTACCCTTTACCTTTTATTGATCAAATGCTAGAAAGATTATCCAAACATAAACATTTTTGCTTTCTAGATGGTTATTCTGGTTTTTCTCAAATACCTGTGTCAAAAGAGGATCAAGAAAAGACAACTTTTACTTGCCCTTTCGGTACCTTTACTTATAGACGTATGCCTTTTGGTTTATGCAATGCACCTGCTACTTTTCAAAGATGTATGACTGCTATATTCTTTGACTTTTGTGAAAAGATTGTTGAGGTTTTCATGGATGATTTCTCCGTATATGGAACTTCTTTTGATGATTGCTTAAGCAACCTTGATTGAGTTTTGCAGAGATGTGAAGAAACTAATCTTGTCTTGAATTGGGAGAAGTGCCACTCTATGGTTAATGAAGGTATTGTCTTGGGGCATAAAATTTCTGAAACAGGTATTGAAGTTGATAAAGCTAAAGTTGATGCTTTTGAAAAGATGTCGTGTCCTAAGGACATTAAAGGTATAAGAAGTTTCCTTGGTCATGCCGGTTTTTATAGGAGGTTCATTAAAGACTTCTAAAAAATTTCCAGGCTTCTGACTAATCCCTTACGAAAAGATGTTCCTTTTTTCTTTGATGATGATTGTGTAGAAGCATTTGAAATACTTAAGAAAGCCTTGATTTATGCACCCATTGTTCAGCCTCCTGATTGGAATTTACCAATTGAAATTATGTGTGATGCTAGTGATTATGCTGTAGGTGCTATTCTAGGACAAAGAGTTGATAAGAAATTAAATGTTATCCAATATGCTAGTAAAACTCTAGACAGTGCCCAAAGAAATTATGCTACTACTGAAAAATAATTTTTAGCAGTTGTATTTGCTTGTGATAACTTCAGACCTTATATTGTTGATTGTAAAGTAACTATTCACACTGATCATGCTGCTATTAAATACCTAGACTTATTAGATGGGTTCTCTTGTACAAGAATTTGATTTTCATATTATTGATAGAAAGGGAGCTGAGAACCCCGTTGCAGACAACTTGTCTAGGTTAGAGAATGTTCTTGATGACCCACTACCTATTTGATGATAGCTTTCCTGATGAACAATTAGCTGTCATAAATGCTTCTCGTACTGCTCCATGTTATGCTGATTATGCCAATTACATTGTTGCTAAATTTATACCACCTAGTTTCACATACCAACAAAAGAAAAAGTTTTTCTATGATTTAAGACATTACTTCTGGGATGACCCACTCCTTTATAAACAAGGAGTAGATGGTGTTATTAGACGTTGTGTACCTAAGCATGAACAGTAATAGATCATATGCAAGTGTCACTCCGAGGCTTATGGAGGACACCATGCAGGAGATAGAACTGCACATAAGGTATTGCAATCCGGTTTTTATTGGCCTACTCTCTTCAAGGATGCACGTAAGTTTGTCTTGTCTTGTGATGAATGTCAAAGAATTGGTAATATTAGTAGACATCAAGAACTGCCTTTGAATTATTCACTTGTTATTGAACAATTTAATGTTTGGGGCTTTGATTATATGGGAATGTTTCCTTCCTCTAATGGGTATACACATATTTTAGTTGCTGTTGATTACGTTACTAAGTGGGTAGAAGCTATTCCAAGTAGTAGTGTTGATCATAACACCTCTATTAAGATGCTTAAAGAAGTTATTTTTTCGAGGTTTGGAGTCCCAAGATACTTAAGGACTGATGGTTGTTCACATTTTATTCATGGTGCTTTTCATAAGATGCTTGCTAAGTATGATGTTAATCATAGAATTGCATCTCCATATTATCCACAGTCTAGTGGTCAAGTAGAATTGAGTAATAGAGAGCTTAAATTAATTTTGCAAAAGACTGTTAATAGATCTAGAAAGAATTGGTCAAAGAAACTTGATGATGCATTATGGGCCTATAGAACTGCATATAAAAATCCTATGGGTATGTCTCCATATAAAATGGTTTATGGAAAAGCTTGTCACTTACCTCTCGAACTAGAACATAAGGCATATTGGGCCATTAAAGAGCTCAATTATGATTTCAAACTTGCCGGTGAGAAGAGACTATTTGAAATTAGCTTGCTTGATGAATGGAGAACCCAGGCCTATGAGAATGCCAAACTGTTTAAAGAAAAAGTTAAAAGATGGCATGAAAAAAGGATACAAAAATGTGAGTTTAATATAGGTGATTATGTATTTTTATACAACTCTCATTTAAGATTTTTTTGCAGGAAAACTCTCTAAATTGGAAGGTCCTTACGTCATCGAGGAGGTCTATCATTCCGGTGCCATAAAAATCAACAACTTCGAAGGCACAAATCCGAGGGTGGTGAATGGTCAAAGAACCAAACATTATATCTCAGGTAATCCCATAAATGTTGAAACTAATGTTATTGAAACCATAACCCCAGAGGAATACATAAGGGACACTTTCCAGAACGTTTCAGACTACGAAAAGGAAGAGGTATGTGGTACCGTAAGTAAACCGACTCCAAAACAGTTCTAATAGCAATTTTTCGCAGTTTTGGAATATTTAAGAAAATAGGAAAATGAGAAGCAGTCCGGGAAGTACACGAGGCTTCCACGAGGGTGGAGGGCGCGTCCTACCCCCCTGGGCACGCCCCCGCCTCGTGCGCACCTTGTGTGCTCTCCGGACTCCGTTTTCTTGCACGATACTTCTTTTGGTCGGTAAAAATTCATTATATAATATCCCGAAGGTTTTGACCACTGTACCACTCAAATATCCTCTATTTTTGTTTCGAGCTATTTTTCTGACAGATCTAGATCATCATTACGTCTCCAAGTGCCCCCAAGGACAAGTTCTTCGAGAAGGTCATCAATCCCTGCCTCGTGGAAGTGTTGCAACATCCTCAAACCATTGAGATGCGTGAGGGGTTGCTGCATATCCGTGATGTTGAGGGACCAAGGAGGACCGGAAGCGTGGAGACAAGGCTCGAGGCAATGGAGCAACAAGTTTTCAAGTGCTAGGAGATGGTGGAACGTGGACTCGACGCTAATCATATAATGATCACGGAGTTCACCAACAACCAGAAGCTGGATGCCAAGAACATTGGGGAGGCCATCTTCAAGCTTCACGAGAAAATTGTGCGCCTCCAAGCCCAGATCTATGACCTGCAAAACCAAAACTGGGAGTATGAATATAGATTCTAGAGGATGAGTTTGGCTGCAGATTTGAGGATCCCGGAGACAAGATCATCCTTTTACGATGGTGAGCCTATGCCTTGGAAGATGGACGACAAGCCTACATCATCAACAACTCCACCATCACCAGCCCCGAGGAAAGAGATATAAACACATGGGTATGGGCACTCCCCTTGGCAATTGCCAAGCTTGGGGGAGTGCCCCTATATCGTATCACCATCACACTTTTATCTTTACTATTTTTCTTAGTTCGATCCTTTTGGTAATATCTTGATCTAGTAGAATAATGTTTTAGTATGATCTAGTTTTTAGTTTTTCTTTATGATCCTTCTGTGTAATCGAGTCCGTGAGCTATATATAATAAAGATTAGTTATGAGTCAAGGGCCTGATTATCCTGCCATGATCTGGAGGGAATAAAAATAAAAGAGAAGAGAAAGAATAAAAAGAAATAAAGAGATCATATGGATATTATTGAGAGTAATGACTTCACAATAAAGAGCACGATGAATAAAAGTTGTTGAGAGTTGACAAACATGGTTTTGGTCATCGTTGCAATTAATAGGAAGTACTAAAGAAAGAGAGGTTTTCACATATAAATATACTATCTTGTACATATTCTATGATTGTGAGCACTCATTATGACATGCTAAAAAGTTGAGGTTGGACAAGGAAGACAACTTAATGGGTTATGTTTTTTTACATCCGAAATAAATTATAATGTCATGGACCATCCAACATTTTGAGCTTGCCTTTCCCCTTCATGCTAGCCAAATTCTTTAATCCAAGTAGAGATACTACTTGTGCTTCCAAATATCCTTAAACCCAGTTCTGCCATGAGAGTCCACCATATCTACCTATGGATTGAGTAAGATCCTTCAAGTAAGTTGTCATTGTTGCAAGCAATAAAAATTGCTCTCTAAATATGTATGATTTATTAGTGTGGAGAAAATAAGCTTTATACAATCTTGTGATCTGGGAGAAATAAAAGCGACAGCCTGCATAATAAAGGTCCATATCACAAGTGGCAATATAAAAGTGGTGTTCTATTGCATTAAGATTTCATGCATCCAACCATAAAAGCACATGACAACCTCTGCTTCCCTCTGCAAAGGGCCTATCTTTTATCCTTGTCTTATACTTTATACAAGAGTCATGGTGATTTTCACCTTTCCTTTTTACATTTTATCCTTTGGCAAGCACTGTGTGTTGGAAAGATCCTGATATATATATAGCTAATTGGATGTGAGTTTTCATGAACTATTATTGTTGACATTACCCTTTAGGTAAAATGTTGGGAGGCAAAACTATAAGCCCCTATCTTTCTCTGTGTCCGATTAGAATTTCATACCCACAAATATTGCGTGAGTGTTAACAATTGTGAAAGACTAAATGATAGTTCAGTATGTGGACTTGCTGAAAAGCTCTTATATTTACTCTTTTCGATGTTAAGATAAATTGCAATTGCTTCAATGACTGAGATTATATTTTGTTAGTTTTCAATGAAGTTCCTGATTCATACTTGAAATTGTGAATGAACTGTTACTTTAGAATAAGAAATCATATGAATATATATATATATATATGTTGCTGTTATAAGAATGATCATGATGCCCTCATGTCCGTATTTTATTTTATCGACACCTCTGTCTCTAAACATGTGGACATATTTTTCGTTATTGGCTTCCACTTGAGGACAAGCGAGGTCTAAGCTTGGGTGAGTTGATACGTCCATTTTGCATCATGCCTTTATATTTATATTTATTGCATTATGGGCTGTTATTACACATAATGTCACAACACTTATGCCTATTCTCTCTTATTTTACAAGGTTTACATGAAGAGGGAGAATGCCGGCAGCTCGAATTCTGGGCTGGAAAAGGAGCAAATATTAGAGACCTATTCTGCACAACTCCAAAAGTCCTGAAACTTCACAGGAGCATGTTTTGGAATATATAAAAAATACCGGTGAGAGAATTAACCAGAGGGGGCCCACACCCTAGCCATGAGGGTGGGGGCGCGCCCTACCCCCCTGGGCGTGCTCCCCTATCTCGTGGGCCCCCTGGCAGGGCCCCGGTGCCCATCTTCTGCTATATGAAGTCTTTCGTCCGAGAAAAAATCATAAGCAAAGTCACGGGACGAAACTCCGCCGCCACGAGGCAGACCATGGCTGAACCAACCCACGGCTCCGGCGGAGCTGTTCTGCCGGGGAAACATCCCTCCGGGAGGGGGAAATCATCACCATCGTCATCACCATCGATCCTCTCATCGGGAGGGGGTCAATCTCCATCAACATCTTCACCAACACCATCTCATATCAAACCCTAGTTCATCTCTTGTATCCAATCTTTGTCTGAAAACCTCATATTGGTACCTGTGGGTTACTAGTAGTGTTGATTACTCCTTGTAGTTGATGCTAGTTGGTTTATTCGGTGGAAGATCATATGTTCAGATCCTTTCTGCATATAAATACCCCTCTAATGATCAACATGAATATGATTTGTTAGTAGTTACATTTGTTCCTGAGGACATGGGAGAAGTCTTGCTATAAGTAGTCATGTGAATTTGGTATTCGTTCGATATTTTGATGAGATGTATGTTGTCTGTCCTCTAGTGGTGTCATGTGAACGTCGACTACATGACACTTCACCATTGTTTGGGCCTAGGGGAAGGCATTGGGAAGTAATAAGTGGATGATGGGTTGCTAGAGTGATAGAATCTTAAACCCTAGTTTATGAGTTGCTTCGTAAGGGGCTGATTTGGATCCATATGTTTCATGCTATGGTTAGGTTTACCTTAATACTTATTTTGTAGTTGCGGATGCTTGCAAGTGGTGTTAATCATAAGTGGGATGCTTGTCCAAGGAAGGGCAGTACCCAAGCACCGGTCCACCCACATATCAAGTTATCAAAGTACCGAACGCGAATCATATGGACGTGATGAAAACTAGCTTGACGATAATTCCCATGTGTCCTCGGGAGCGCTTTCCTTTATATAAGAGTTTGTCCAGGCTTGTACTTTGCTACAAAAAGGATTGGGCCATCTTGATGCACCTTATTTACTTTTATTACTTGCTACCCGTTACAAATTACCTGATCACAAAACTATCTGTTACCGATAATTTCAGTGCTTGCAGAGAATACCTTAGTGAAAACTGCTTATCATTTCTGTCTGCTCCTCGTTGGGTTTGACACTCTTACTTATTGAAAGGACTATGATAGATCCCCTATACTTGTGGGTCATCACCCACCGTTTACTATTTTTCTCGAGAGAAGCCACTAGTGAAATCTACGGCCCCTGAGTCTCTTCTTTATTATATTTGCCTTTGCGATCTATTTTATTTGCTTTTATTTTCAGATCTATTAAACCAAAAATACAAAAATACCTTTCTGCACTTAATTTTATTTGTGATCTATTTATCCCATCTATTACAACTTTATCACGTCTCTTTGCCAATTATTGGCGCCATTACCCTAAAGGGTTTGACAACCCCTTTAACACGTCGGGTTGCGAGTGTTTGTTATTTGTGTGCAGGTGATGTTTACCTAGTGTTGCTTGGTTCTCCTACTAGTTCGATAACCTTGATCTCATCACTAAGGGAAATACCTACTATTGATGTGTTGCATCATCCCTTCCTCTTTGGGGAAATATCGATGTAGTTCTCGGAGACATCAAAAGGAATTTCTGGCACCGTTGCCGAGGAGACATCATCAAAATCTACCAGGTTCCTAATCACAAATCTCATCTCCTTACAATTTACATTATTTGCCATTTTCCTATCGTTTTCCTCTCCCCCACTTCTCAAAAATTTGCCATTTTATTCTCCCTCTTTTTCGTTCGTCGTTTTCTTGTCAGATCTATCCTTTGCTTGCAATCAAGAGTGATTTCGGTATGGCAGCAATAGATGATGGCCTAACTCCTAAGATTGGATGTACGGGCAATATGGATGCTAAAACGTTTATCTTGGGGCAAGGGAATGTTTTGGGAAAAGAACGCATCCATGAATTTTTCAATTTAAGTCTTGATGATGCTCCTATACTTAGAAGGACTAGATGTTATGCGGAAGCTATTTCAGCACTAGTTCTGAAACTTGAAAGTAAATTTATCCGTACTCATCCTACTTTTGCAAAGATTGTTTTTTGAGCCTCCCATATAAAGAATCCGAAAGCTAAAAAGTTGGCCACTCCCGTTCTTATGAATGAATTTGACTACATAATACGACAAGCTAGGGAAATCTTTGATTTTTATGGTATGAATCATGAAAAGCCCGTGATAGATGAAATTCTTTACAATAGTGATTACGCGTTAAGACATTTTCTTGGGGATAATCAAATCTTTGATGAGATTCCTAAAAATAAAGTCCCCATTTTAGATGTAATCCAACAAGTTTTCAATAATGTTAATCAACATCACTCTTGGATTGTTGCCGGAAATCAAAGGGGTTATGATGATAAGCAACTTAATAGTGCTAAAGATTCTATGGATAATATGTTTTATGTTGTTTTTAGAAAACCTCATGACAAAAATACCTCTAAGGAAATTAAGTATAAAGATGACAATACTTAGATCCTTGCTTTATGCCTAACTAGGGGCGTAAAACTATAACGCTTGTTGGGAGGCCCAATGAATAAAATTTATTTTTGCCTTTTGCTTTCTGTTGTTGAGTGTTTGCAAAATTATTCTACTGTTATGATTATGTTTTTTGTGTTTTAATCAGCATTTGTGCCAAGCAAAGCCTTTAGGATTATGTTGGGTGATAGTTGATTTGATCTTGCTGAAAAACAGAAACTTTGCACACAAGTCACAGAATTATTAAAAGTCACAGAAGCATGATAAAATACCCATTCTTTTTGCAGAAGATTAATATAAAAATTTCTCACGTGGTCCTAATATTTCAGATTTTTTGGAGTTACATAAGTATTCGAAATATCCAGATTGCTACAGACTGTTCTTGTTTTGACAGATTCTGTTTTCTTTGCGTTGTGTGCTTGTTTTGATGATTCTATGGTTTTCTTTGAAGAGTTTTTGCCATAGAAAAGTTGGAATACAGTAGATATAATGAAAAAATAAAATATGAATTGTTTTGCTACAGTACTTATAGTAGTGATTTGTTTTCTTATACTAACGGGTCTCGCGAAGGTTTTGTTGAGTTTTGTGTGATTGAAGTTTTCATGTTTTGGGTGATGTTATGATGGATGAAGGAATAAAGTAAATTGAAGAGCCTAAGCTTGGGGATTCCCATGGCATCCCAAGCTATTATCCAAATAGAAGCGAGCAACTAAGCTTGGGGATGCCCGAGTGATGAGGACATGACTACCTTGGATACGACCAAAAATATTGCATACATGCATATTTGTCAGGTGATTTCTAATGCAAACTATTCAATAATCTATTTATGTTATCCAGAACAAAAATACTTCACACACTTTTGTGTTTTGTCTAATTGCAGGTGTATGGGACATTTGTACAGTCCACATATGAAGACAAGGGAAAAGGAGAAGTTTAGGTTGTGTTCAAAAAGTCCTCTCACGTCACTTTTGGGCCAAGAGAAGATAGAGTCCAAGTCTCTCACGTTCTGGATTCAGATTCGGACTGCACAGACATACCTGACTCAAAACGCCAACAACTTTTTCATACGGACTCCGAATTGGGTGATTCTTTTTTTGTTGGAAACTAGATTTCGTGCTCTTTCCAACCCAATTGGATTCACCTTCAAATTCATCCAGAGCGTTGAGTTACGGACGAAGCAATCTGACGTTGCAGCAGAATCTGAGTCAAACTACAAGCCCAAAGGTGTTGCATCACCTCCACTTGGGCCCATGAGCCTTGTACGACCTAGGGTTAGTTTTAGGCTGCCTTGGGACGTCCTCCCACCTCCTTGGCCGCCACCCCTTGCTCCTATATAAGTAGATCCATCTAGTAGCTTTTTCCTTGGGATTTGTTTAGTTAAAAGTTAGCCATTGCAACTTCGTGTACTTCGTTTGTGTCAAACTACAAGATTCAGACCAAGACCAAGACCGCTTACGGATCCCCACCATTATCAATACCTCATATATATTTGCATTGGTTTATCATATTCTTGCTCGTTCTTCGATTGCTTGCAGGAATAGACCTTCGTGGTCAGGCTGACCGTGCTTCCGGCATCGTCAGTAACCTCAGGAGATTGGTTTAGCGATTGCTAAGGCGCAACGTCGTGCACGTTTGTAGTCGGATCGTCAAAGTCGTCTCCACCAAATCGATGGTTATCATCTCATTGAAAGATCGGGACCCTCGCCTCTAACAATGTTCATGCTTACTACCAAGAGTTCAAATCTTATATGCATCATTGTGACATAGAAGAATCTGAGGATGATACAATGAATAGATTTTTTGGTGGTTTGAACCATGATATTCAGGCAAGATTTCGGTATATTCCTCGTTGCATTACTGGTATGTATGTCCGTGCTTGTACCTTTGAGAGACAGATACAGGAGGATGCATTGGGTGACTACAACAACTACTATTCCAGTTCATGCTCACCATCGCCGGTTGGTTACTCCACTATTGCACCTACTAGAGCAGCCCCACCTCAGATTGTGAGCGCAATATCATCTCAAGAGTATGGTACATTGTCAACGTCCGTACCTACATCAGCTACATCTTTGCGAGGTAACAGTAAAGGTATTGATGATATAACTTCACATGAGAATGAAGCATGCCTAGTTAACTTGAATGCATCATGTGTTGAGTTACCTGTTGATTTGAGCACACCACCTATTTTAGAGACTCTTGTTACTGTCATGAATGCGTCATGTGATCAAACAACTGAAATATCAACAATTTTGAGTGCACCCGTTGAATTAACTGTTGATGCAAAAGAACCAATGTTTAATCATTTTGATATGACCTCTAATCTTGATGATGATTCTGTGTCCAATGACTTATTGCATGTTTGCTTATTTAAGCATGTTGTAGCATGTAAATTTGATGCAAGTAAGGTTTATTCATCGAAGTTAGGATGGTTTAATGATGAACATTGCCAATCTTTTGAAGAGAATAAGAGCTTCACTTATATGTGCAAACTGAGTTCCAATATTTTTCATGCCTTCTACTTCCTGTGATAATTTTTTGGCTTTAGATTTTATGAACAATGAAAGTTACTCATGTATACATGTGACATATGTGCAAAAATCAAGGGAAGTTAAAATGGATGACATATACATATACAACATGTACACCTTGTCTCTTTTGTTAGCCACATTTCAGATTAAGCAATGCCGAGGACGGCTTTATTTTCAAAAAGGGGAGGATGATGAGGACATGACTACCTTGGATACGACCAAAAATATTGCATACATGCATATTTGTCAGGTGATTTCTAATGCAAACTATTCAGTAATCTATTTATGTTATCCAGAACAAAAATACTTCACACACTTTTGTGTTTTGTCTAATTGCAGGTGTATGGGACATTTGTACAGTCCACATATGAAGACAAGGGAAAAGGAGAAATTTAGGTTGTGTTCAAAAAGTCCTCTCACGTCACTTTTGGGCCAAGAGAAGATAGAGTCCAAGTCTCTCACGTTCTGGATTCAGATTCGGACTACACAGACATACCTGACTCAAAACGCCAACAACTTTTTCATACGGACTCCGAATTGGGTGATTCTTTTTTTGTTGGAAACTAGATTTCGTGCTCTTTCCAACCCAATTGGATTCACCTTCAAATTCATCCGGAGCGTTGAGTTACGGACGAAACAATCTGACGTTGCAGCAGAATCCGAGTCAAACTACAAGCCCAAAGGTGTTGCATCACCTCCACTTGGGCCCATGAGCCTTGTACGACCTAGGGTTAGTTTTAGGCTGCCTTGGGACGTCCTCCCACCTCCTTGGCCGCCACCCCTTGCTCCTATATAAGTAGATCCATCTAGTAGCTTTTTCCTTGGGATTTGTTTAGTTAAAAGTTAGCCATTGCAACTTCGTGTACTTCGTTTGTGTCCAACGACCAGACCAAGACCGCTTACGGATCCCCACCATTATCAATACCTCATATATATTTGCAATATTCAGATTGCTTTATCATATTCTTGCTCGTTCTTCGATTGCTTGCAGGAATAGACCTTCGTGGTCAGGCTGACCGTGCTTCCGGCATCGTCAGTAACCTCAGGAGATTGGTTTAGCGATTGCTAAGGCGCAACGTCGTGCACGTTTGTAGTCGGATCGTCAAAGTCATCTCCACCAAATCGATAGTTATCATCTCATCGAAAGATCGGGACACCCTCGCCTCTATCACCGAGTGGCATCCCCTCTTTCTTCTAATGACCATCAGTATTTTACTCGGAACTATATTTTTATTCGTCACATACTATGAGTTTTGCTTGGAGAATCTTGTATGATATGAGTCTTCTCTTGTTTTGCTTTCTATTTTGAGTCTTGAATCCTTGCTAGACACGTCTATTTGAGAGAGCCAAAATTATGCCATGACTTGCTAGAATTGCTTTCTATGCTTCACTTAAATCTTTATAAGCTATGGAATTGCTCTAGTGCTTCACTTATATCTTTTTCAGCACGGCGTGCTTTAGTATTTTTGAAGAAATTCTCTCATGCTTCACCTAGATTTATTTGAGAGTTAGTAAATTTTTAAGAAACTCTCTCTTGCTACACTTAAGTTATTTGGAGATAAGGAAATATTATGCTAATGATCTTCACTTATATTTGTTGAGATTATCAAAAGCAACACATGAAAATTAGTCCCAAAGTGATAGATATCCAAGAAGGATATAATAAAAACTTTCATGAAGATCATTGGACAAAATGAAATTGATTCCTTGTAATAGTTTTGAGATATGATAATGTGATATGTGAGTTATGTTGATGGGTAATTATGCTTTAGTAAGAATATTGGTGTTAAGGTTTGTGATTCCCTACGCAAGAACTAAAGTCAATAGTTATGAAATGAAATTACATCCTACTTATGGTGCGTTATTCAGTGTTAATTATGCTTAATGCTCGCTTATGGATTTTTCGTTTCTTGGTTGGACGCTTCTCAACCTTTTGCTAGCCTTCATTTTGCACTAAGTACGATCACTACTTGTGCATCCAAAACCCTTTAAACCAGTTTTGCCATATGAGTGCACCATACCTACCTATATGTGGTATTCTTTTGCCGTTCTAAGCAAATTTGTATGTGCCATCTCTAATTTTCAAAATAAATTTCTCTTTTGTGTGCTCGTACCGCTCGCGAGGAGTGAGGGGTGGCCAATATTTTCCATGCTAGATGTGTTATTCTCACGATGAGTGTTTATTCACTTGTCATTGCACGAGAGTAAGGCAAAGGTATTAGGGATGCCCAGTCCCGAAATGGAAAATGAATTTACTTTATGTTGTAAAATAATAAATTCCTCGAAGTGTTGGTATGGAAGGCACCCGTGGATACGGTTAGCCATGGAAAGTGAAAGTACAGTGGAAAAAGGAATAAACTTTATTTTCTATTTGGGAACCGCCTATGATGTATCTAGCATGGAAAGCATTTGGGAACTCTAAGCCATTTTCGTTGGTGGGAAAAGTATGCCTCTCAAAAAAATTTTATCTTTTTTGCTTTGAGCTCTGGCACCTCTACAAATCCCTACTTCCCTCTACGAAGGGCCCTTCTTTTACTTTATGCAATTTTTATTTTAAATTTGAGTCCCCATCTTCACTTATAAAGAACCAACTAAGGGGCACTATGATCGTACATGAGCATTGGGTGTAGCTAATATTCGAGTGTGTTCCATGAATGGATCAATGATTGAGCATAATGGGCTAGGGATAACTTGATTTTAGTGTTGATATTTTGAAAGACATGGTTGCTTGTTGATTTGCTTGAGTATTAAAGTCTTCATGTCAAAACTAGACTATTCCTTTGAACCATATAAAAGTCCAAATGTCCATGCTACAAAGAAAAAAATATGTGATGAAAACGTTAAGCAGCATTCCGCATCAAAAATTCTGTTTTTATCATTTACCTACTCAAGGACGAGCAGGAATTAAGCTTGGGGATGCTGATACGTGTCCAACATATATATAATTTTTTTATTGTTCCATGCTGTTATATTATCATTCTTGGATGTTTTACAATCATTTTATAGTCATTTTATATCATTTTTTGGTACTAACCTATTGACATAGTGCCCGGTCCAGTTGTTGTTTTCTGCTTGTTTTTTACATCGCAAGAAATCAATACCAAACAGAGTCCAAACACAGCGAAACTTTTTGTGGATTTTTTTGGACCAGAAGACATCTATGGGACGGAGAAGTACCTGGGGGTGCCCCGAGGGGGGCACAACCCACCAGGGGGCCCTGGAGGCCCAGGCGGCCCAGGTGGGTTGTGCCCACCTTGGTGGCCTCCCACACCGCCTCTTTTCTCTATAAATACCCCAATTTTCCAGAAACCCTAGGGGAGTCGACGAAAATCAATTCGGCCGTCGCAAGTTCCAGAAACATCAGATCCAATCTAGTCACTATCACGGAGGGGTTCATCATGTCCATTGGTGCATCTCCGATGATGCGTGAGTAGTTCTTTGTTGACCTACAGGTCTGTAGTTAGTAGCTAGATGGCTTCCTTTATCTCTTTTGATTCTCAATATAATGGTCTTTTGGAGATCCATATGATGTAACTATTTTTGCGGTGTGTTTGTTGGGATCCGATGAACTTTGAGTTTATGATCAGATCTATCTTTTTATCCATGAAAGTTATTTGAGTCTTCTTTGATCTCTTATATGCATGATTGCTTATAGCCTCGTATTTCTTCTCCGATATTTGGGTTTTGTTTGGCCAACTTTATCTATTTATCTTGCAATGGGAAGAGGTGCTTTTGTAATGGGTTCGATCTTACGGTGCTTGATCCCGGTGACAGAAGGGGAACCGACACGCATGTATCATTGCTATTAAGGATAACAAGATGGGGTCTATTTCTACATAAATAGATCGTGTCTACATCATGTCATCGTTCTTGTTGCATTACTCCATTTCTCCATGAACTTAATACACTAGATGCATGCTGGATAGCGGTCTATGTGTCGAGTAATAGTAGTAGATGTAGGCAGGAGTCCGTGTACTAATCTTGGACATGATGCCTATATAATGATCATTTCCTAGATATCGTCATGATTATTTGAAGGTCTATCAATTTCCCAACAATAATTCCTTTACCCAACGTTTGCTATTTTTCTCGAGAGAAGCCACTAGCGAAATCTACGACCCCTAGGTCTCTTCTTTATTATATCTGCCTTTGCGAGCTATTTTATTTGCTTTTATTTTCAAATCTATTAAACCAAAAGTACAAAAATACCTTGCTGCACTTTATTTTATTTGCGATCTATTTATCCCATATATTACAACTTTATCACGTCTCTTTGCCAATTTCTGGCACCGTTACCCAAAAGGGATTGACAACCCCTTTAACATGTCGGGTTGCGAGTTTTTGTTATTTGTGTGCAGGTGTTGTTTACCTACTATTGCTTGGTACTCCTACTGGTTCGATAACCTTGATCTCATCATTGAGGGAAATACCTACCATTGTTGTGTTGCATCATCCCTTCCTCTTTGGGTAAATACCGACGTATTTCTAGCGGATATCACTCATCCCCGATGCACCTCTACCGAACAAGGCACCTTACCGCATCAACCCTGACGAGACAAAAGTTATACAAAGTCAAGTACAACATCTCATGGAAAACGGGCATGTACCGAGAACTTAAGTGCATGTGCAATTCCGGTCATACTTGTGCCTAAGAAAGATGGTAGTTTCACATGTGTTCTGATTGTCGTCCCATTAATGCTATCACCGTTCCGTATCATCACCCCATTCCACGCCTAGATGACATGCTAAATGAACTTAATGGTGCCACCAGTTTCTCCAAAATTGACCTTAAAAGTGGCTACTATCAAATTTGCATGCAAGAAGGGGACAAATGGAAAGCACCATTTATACAAAATTTGGTCTATATGAATGGTTGGTTGTTCCTATGGGATTATATCAAGCGCCTAGCCATTTATGAAGTCATGCATTACATCCTTGGAAAATACATTGGCATTTGCATTATGGTCTACTTTGATGATATTCTTGTGTTTAGCCAATCTCTTGAGGATCATGTCACACATGTTCGAGACATCTTGCAAGTTCTTAGAAATGAGCACCTTTATGCTAACATGAAAAAAATGCACTTTTGGTGTTGACAAGCTTCTTTTCTTGGGTTTTGTACTCTCTTCTAAGGGTGTTGAAGTTGATGAGTCTAAAATTGACGCTATTAAAACTTGGCCATGATACGTCCATTTTGTATCATGTTTTCCTACTATTATTTATAGTGTTTTTATTGAATATAACACTTTGTGGAGTAATTATAATGCCTTTTCTCTCATAACATGTGTGGTTTACACAAAAAGGGAGAATACCGGCAGCTGGAATTATGGACCCGAATAAGCTATATTAGAGATATCTATTCTGCACATCTCCAAATGGGCTGAAAATTTGCCGACAATTATTTTGGAATATATAAAAAACATTGGAGAAAAGAAATACCAGAGGGGGCCATGTCGGTGTCAAAACTGGCAGATCTCGGGTAAGGGGTCCCGAACTGTGCATCTAAGGATCGAAGGTAACAGGAGGCAGGGAACACGGTGTTTACCCAGGTTCGGGCCCTCTTGATGGAGGTAATACCCTACTTCCTGCTTGATTGACTTTGATGAGTATAAGTGTTACAAGAGTTGATCTACCACAAGATCGTATTGGCTAAACCCTCGATGTCTAGCCTATATGATTATGATCGCCTCTACGGACTAAACCCTCCGGTTTATATAGACATCGGAGGGGGCTAGGGTTGTACAGAGTCGGTTTACAGAGAAAGGAATCTTCATATCCGCAAGCTAAGCTTGCCTTCCACGACAAGGAGAGTCCCATCCAGACACGAGGGAAGGACTTCTATATTGTATATTCATGGCCCATCTGTCCAGTCCACGTCACATAGCCCGGACACCCGAGGACCCCATAATCCAGGACTCCCTCGGTAGCCCCTGAACCAGTCTTCAATGACGATGTGTCTGGCGCACAGATTGTATTCATCATTGCAAGGCGGGTTCCTGCTCTGAACACTTCAAAGTACTTGACTACTAACACTATATCCGACTCTTCACAATAGCCACAATCCTTAAACATAAAGGTAAAATATAGATAAGTTATGTCTTCTGATGATTTGACGAATGAGATGTTAAGTCCGGCCGTTTTATTATTTCAAACCATTTTTCGGCCTCCCATTTCATGTTTCGAGACGCAGCCGCCAGCGACACGTCTTGTCAAAGCAGAGATCGTGCCCCCTTATTACGAGATTGTCATCAATACGAGTTTTAGTAACCTAACCATGTGGTTCGCGTGACCCCTTGGGAACAAGCGAGTTTTAATGCTCGAGGGGAGGGGACGCTTGATATTCATAGTCCATATAAGTGGATAGTAACCATCTGTTCCACCCCATGCCTCATTCTCTCTACCTCTCCGTCCCCGAGCTCCAGCGCCCAAACTCCAAGCTTTTCTCTCCTTGACAACTCCTCCAACCATGGTCGGCTCTCATGGCAAGCGGGTGCCCTCCTTCGTTACGGAGGAGAACATCAAGGAGTTGCGAGAAGTGCGGTATTTGACCATGAAAATCAAGCACGGGCTTCCCGATCCGACACAGGTCATCCCCACTCCAGAGCCCAGTGAGAGGGCGGTGTTTATCCCCCATTTCCTTCATGGACTCAGATTCGCCCATCACCCCTTTGTAAGGGGTCTCATGTTCTACTACGGGCTAGATTTTCATGATCTGGCCCCAAATTCGTTCCTTCACATCTCGGCGTTTATCGTCATGTGTGAAGCCTTCCTCCGTGTCCCTCCACACTTCGGCTTATGGCTCAAGATCTTTAATGTGAAACCGAAGGTGGTCAATGGGAACACACGGACTGTGGTGGCGCCATGGTGAGCAAGCTCCCCAAAGTCAATTGGCCAAAGGGAGTCTTTGTGGACACCGTCAAAATATGGCAACATGGATGGTTCTATATTACAGAACCCCGGGCTCCAAGTGGGCAACTGCACCAGCCTTTAGATCCGGAGCCCCGCTAAGGCTTACATCCTGGACCGACAAGGGTCTGGACTGGGGGTCAGTCCCTGAGGTGCTGCTTCTGCAGAAACGTGTCAAGAGTATGATAGCGAAGGACGTTACCCTTACTTACGTAATCCAAGTGATGCTAATCCGCCGAGCACTTCCCTGCCAGAGGCGGTCCCTTAAGATGTGGGAGTTCAATCCGGAAGGGCCGCGGACCCTACAACGGTTCTACGGCACAACACATAAGGGGATCTGGAAGCTACTTTTTAAGAAGCAGAAATCGTGGCCAAGGTTCTCAAACGACACCGGTCTCGACTGCTACCATCTGGCTTGATGAGGACATCAATACCATTGTTACACCCACAGCCCCTACTGTTACATATACTGGACCAATTACTAGAGCTCGCGCACGCCAATTAAATTACCAGGTACTTTCGTTTCTTGGTAATGATTCTAATGTTCATGAGATTATGATGCTGCCTAAATTGGATACATTTGTTTTGCTTTCAAATGAAGGGCCTAGCTTGGAGAAGGATGAACATTGGAGCAAGAACACGCATGAAGTTGATGGCATGCGCAAGGGGATCAAGAACGGAGTTACAAGTGATGATTTCAGGACTTTGAAGCCGCCATAAGGAGTGCATGAAGCCATGGACGAAATATACAAGATGCCACTTCATAATATTCGTCCATAGGCTATTCTAGGTGCTGCGTCACCTTATTAATGGGCCAGGCCCATGTAATTTCGAAATACTTAAGTATAGGCTATTTTTAGAGTCCGTATGTGTGGGGAAACAAGAGTTAGGGTTGGTTTCGGACCCCACCCTCAAGGGCCACGAAATTCCCCTCTCTTCCTCCATATATACAGCCCTTAGGGCGTCGTTTAGACTTTGGGTTTTGTTTAGATTAAAAGTTCGCCATAGCTGCAACTTCGCGTACTTCGTTTGTGTCCAACGACCAGACCAAGACGTCACAGAACCCCACCTTGATCAATAAAGCTTTCATCTTATATTCGCAATATCCAGATTGCAATCTCAGTTTCTTGCTTGTTCTTCGTTTGCTCGCAGGAAACAGGCCCTCGTGGTCAGGTTGATCGTGCTCCGGCGTGGTCAATAACCCCTCGGAAGTTGGTTTAGCGATTGCTAAGGCGCGACGTCTCGCACGTTCGTAGTCGGATCGTCAAGGTCGACTCCCACAGAAAACGATAGCCACCATCTCATCGAAACATCGGGACACCTTTGCCTCTATCAAGTGGTATCAGATTTCCAGGTTGCTCGGTGAGATTTTACAGTTTTTCGTAGATTAGATCGAGTCTGTTCTTCATACCTACAGTCCACGAAAAAGCCACACAAAAAAAAATTAGGGTTAGTTCATCATATCCGAACCAATCTGAGCCTTTGCATAATCTTTTTAGGGTTTTTGCTTTGTTGAATTTGCGGTTGCATCGTCGTGTCAAGTTGCTGGTCTTAGAGTCTAGTCTTTTAGAGTTTCGAGTTCTGGTCATAAGTTGTCACGCCGCCGCCGCACCATCATCATCGCCCATCTACCACTTTTGCTTATCCGCCACCGCTCTGAATCCTTATCCATATACCACTACCAATCCGTATCCATATACCACCATCAATCTCTATCCATATACCACCACCGCTACCATATACCACCACCGCTGCCATATACCACAACCATATATCCACCACCAATCCGAGTTCTTCTCATATTAGGTTTGTTCTTGAGATCAATCTCAATTCCGATTCGTGTTTCCTTGCCTGCGTAGGTCTCGGAAAAAAAAAGAGTCTGGAGACCCCCGGGCAGTTTTTAGGCCAAAATTTTCACGGGCAAAAATATTTTTTCCCTATCCTATTTTTAGGCTTTTCTGAGTCTTTTGAGCCACGTGCCATCATAGTGATTTTTTGTCGCACTTTTTCGTCGTCGCTGCCCTGATTTCCGAAAAAAAAAGTGAAAAAAATTTTCGTGCCCATCCTATCAGTTTGACGAGGGAAGAGTTTTGAGACACTCGCCATTATAGTAATTTTTCGCAAAAAAAAAGAGGAGCGCAAAAAAAAAGAGGAGCGCAAAAAAAAGCGAAAAAAAAAGTTCCAGAGTGTGCTTTTCCCTTATTTACGTGCAGCGCCGTGATTTTGTTAGTGTTCTAGGCTCGCGTCTCTAGCACGGTCTAGCCTAGGACCAGCACAGTACCGTCGTTGAGCGTTTATTCAACTTTGCATCTCTGAATTGATTATTGCTGACCCTTTTTGCTACCATACTATAAGCCTTCCCAGCTCCACATACCTCTACGTCGTGCGTTTGACTCTCCCTGGCAATCGCTCTATCCAAGCTTTTGAGAGTTTTGACTACAACGGTTGCCGATCACCGCCTGCTGCTGGGTAAGAACTGGTAAGAATTTGAGATTTGCTTGACGGATTTGTGACACCCGCCACCACCACCTCTTGTTAGTATTCTGTAGGATCATATTCTTGTGTGTTTTCTATTGTTGCTAACCATGGCAGGATCACAAGCCGACGAGACTGACTGGGAGAACATGACGAATCAGGAGTTGCATGATAAATTTCAGCAAATGATGAATGGACAGGTGCAGGATGTGCTAAACAGATTTGAAGAGGCCATGGAGAAGATAGATGACATGGAGAAGACGTTCGAAACAAAGCTCGATGACAGGTTTAATGAATTGCTCGCGCGTCTTCCACCACCACCACCGGCTGCACCTAACGCACCTCTACAACAACAACAACGACGACTACCTACACATCGTGAAACAGCCCTCCGCCGAGCGAGCCGTCTCCCTCTTGCACCTGGCCAAACTGTTGGTGCTGCTGTTGCTACTTCTGTGGCTCCTGCTGCTGATGCGGAGGAGGATGATTTTGCTGGCGATTACGAGGATGAGGTTGATCAAAATCAGAACTACGTGCCACCACCAGCACAGCAACCACCAGGTCGTCCACATGCAAATAATGGCAATGGTAGGGCTCACCCTCAGGTACGAGATCATGACCATCTCCCTAAACTAAAATTGAATATTCCACCATTTGAGGGTAGATATGTTCCTGATATATATCTTACTTGGGAGTTAGAAACTGAACAACGATTTACATGTTTACAATATCCCGAGGAGAGACGTGTTCCTGCTGCTGTTTGTGCATTCACTAGTTTTGCATGTGTTTGGTGGTCTGAGCATTGTAGATTATATCCCATTCCTGCTACTTGGGCTGCTTTGAAAACTGCTATGCGTACTCGTTGGGTTCCACCATATTATCAACGTGAATTACTTCAAAAATTGCAGCGCTTAAGACAGGGAAAAAATTCTGTAGAAGAATATTATCAGGAATTACAAACTGGCATGATTAGATGTGGTATTGTTGAGGAGAATGAAGCTATGCTTGCACGTTTTATGGGTGGATTAAATAGAGAGATTCAGACGATTCTAGAGTATAAGGAGTATACTAATATCACTCGTTTATTCCATCTTGCTTGTAAAGCTGAACGTGAAGTGCAGGATCGACAGGCATTGGCGCGGACTAACTTTTCTGCAGGTCGACCTTCTTCATGGACACCACGTGCATCATCTACTTCCACACGTTCTAACTTCACCGGCGCCTCCGTCGGCTAGCACCTCCAACCGTGATACAATAAAGCAGGCACAATCACCACTATCTGCCAAGAGCACACCTTCTGGGCCTGCAAAGAGCTCTTCTTCATCCATGGCATCAACAGGGCAAACACATGATATTATTTGTCGACGTTGCAAGGGTGGAGGTCATTATGCGAGAGAATGCCCATCTAAGCGTGTGATGATTGTTACTGAGGATGGTGGGTATGAGTCCGCTAGTGACTATGATGAGGAGACTTTGGCTCTTATTACACGTGACGAACACGGTGGAGACGATTCTGATCATGAGACGCAATACATGGCTCTCTGAAGATGCTGACAGGTATGAATGTTTAGTTGCTCAACGTGTTTTGAGTGTGCAGGTTACACAAGCTGAGCAAAATCAGAGGCATAATTTGTTCCATACAAAGGGAGTTGTGAAAGGAACGTTATGTTCGCGTCATCATAGATGGAGGGAGCTGCAACAACTTGGCGAGCATGGAGATGGTGGAGAAGCTATCTCTCACCACAAGACCACATCCACATCCTTACTACATCCAATGGTTCAACAACAGCAGCAAGGTTAAGGTAACACGTACTGTTCGTGTGCATTTTAGTATCTCTACATATGCTGATTATGTTGATTGTGATGTGGTACCTATGCAAGCATGTTCCTTATTACTTGGTAGACCATGGCAATTTGATAAAAATTCTGTACACCATGGTAGAAACAATCAGTATACTCTTGTTCATAACGATAAAAATATTACTTTGCTTCCTATGACTCCTGATTCCATTTGAAGATGATATTAATAGAGCTAATAAAGCAAAACAGGAGAAAACTAAGAGTGAAAATCAGATTGTGGCAAAAGAATGAGCCAACAAATGCAGCCTAATAATAATAAACAATCTAGTGTTTGCTTTTCCTGAAATTAAATTGAAAGTGCATGTTACTTGCCACCAAATCTGATATTGATGATCTAGATTTTAGCAAATCTGTTTACTATGCTTTTGTGTGCAAAGAGGCATTATTTTCATTCGAGGACGTGCCTTCCTCTTTGCCTCCTATTGTCACTAACATTTTGCAGGAGTTCGCCGACGTCTTTCCACAAGACGTGCCACCGGGATTACCACCTATTCGCGGGATTGAGCATCAAATTGACTTAATTCCCGGTGCATCATTACCCAACCGTGCACCATACCGTACCAATCCAGAGGAGACGAAGGAGATTATGCGTCAAGTACAAGAACTGCTCGACAAAGGTTATATACGCGAATCCCTTAGTCCTTGTGCTGTTCCTATCATTTTAGTGCCGAAAAAGGATGGTACGTCGCGTATGTGCGTTGATTGTAGAGGCATTAATAATATTACTATTCGTTATCATCATCCTATTCCTAGGCTAGATGATATGCTTGATGAATTGAGTGGCTCTACAATATTCTCCAAAGTTGATTTGCGTAGTGGTTACCATCAAATTCGTATGAAATTGGGAGATGAATGGAAAACAGCATTTAAAACTAAGTTTGGATTATATGAGTGGTTAGTCATGCCTTTTGGGTTAACTAATGCACCTAGTACTTTCATGAGGTTAATGAACGAAGTTTTACGTGCCTTCATTGGACGATTTGTGGTAGTTTACTTTGATGACATATTGATTTATAGCAAATCTTTGGAGGACCATTTGGAACTTTACGTGCTGTTTTTATTGCTCTACGTGATGCACATTTGTTTGGTAACCTTGGGAAGTGCACCTTCTGCACCGACCGAGTATCTTTTCTTGGCTATGTTGTTACTCTACAGGGAATTTATGTTGATAAAGCCAAGACTGAAGCTATTGAGAGTTGGCGCAGCCCAAAACGGTCTCACAAGTGAGGAGTTTTCTTGGCCTCGCTAGATTATATTTGCCGTTTTATGAGAGATTTCAGCACCATTGCTGCACCTCTCAACGACCTTACAAAGAAGGATGTGCCTTTTGTTGGGGGTACCGCACAGGAAGAAGCCTTCATGGTATTGAAAGATAAGTTGACACATGCTTCTTTACTCCAAACTTCCTAATTTCAATAAGACTTTTGAGCTTGAATGTGATGCTAGTGGAATTGGATTGGTGTGTTATTACAAGATGGAAAACCTGTTGCATACTTTTCTGAAAAATTGAGTGGGCCTAGTCTGAACTATTCTACTTATGATAAAGAATTATATGCTCTTGTTCGGACCTTAGAAACATGGCAACATTATTTATGGCCCAAGGAATTTGTTATACATTCTGATCATGAATCTTTGAAACACATTAAAAGTCAAGCAAAACTGAACCGTCAACATGCTAAATGGGTTGAATTCATTGAGACTTTCCCTTATGTGATTAAACACAAGAAGGGTAAAGAAACTGTTATTGCTGATGCCTTGTCTCGTCGTTATACTATGCTTTCACAACTTGACTTTAAAATATTTGGTTTGGAGACCATCAAGGATCAATATGTTAATGATGCTGAATTTAAAGATGTATTGCAGAATTGTAAGGAAGGGAGAACTTGGAACAAGTTCGTTCTTAACGATGGATTTGTGTTTCGTGCTAACAAGCTATGCATTCCAGCTAGCTCCGTTCGTCTTTTGTTGTTGCAGGAGGCGCATGGAGGAGGATTAATGGGACACTTTGGCGTCAAGAAGACGGAGGATATACTTGCTACACATTTCTTTTGGCCAAAGATGAGACGGGATGTTGAGCGTTTTGTTGCTCGCTGCACTACATGTCAAAGAGCTAAGTCACGACTCAATCCTCATGGTTTATATATGCCTTTGCCTGTACCTAGTGTTCCTTGGGAGGATATATCTATGGACTTTGTTTTAGGTTTACCTAGAACAAAGAAGGGGAGGGATAGCATATTTGTTGTCGTGGATAGGTTCTCGAAAATGGCACACTTTATACCATGTCATAAAAGCGATGATGCTGTTAATGTTGCTGATTTGTTCTTTCGTGAAATTATTCGCTTACATGGTGTGCCAAATACTATTGTTTCAGATCGTGATACTAAATTTCTTAGCCACTTTTGGAGATGTTTATGGGCTAAATTGGGGACTAAGCTGCTTTTTAGTACTACTTGTCACCCCCAAACTGATGGACAAACTGAAGTAGTCAATAGAACATTGTCTACTATGCTTAGGGCTGTTTCGAAGAATAACAAGAAAATGTGGGAAGAATGCTTGCCTCATATTGAATTTGCTTATAATCGTTCATTGCATTCTACTACTAAGATGTGCCCTTTTGAAATTGTGTATGGTTTCCTACCTCGTGCACCTATTGATTTGTTGCCTCTTCCATCTTCGGAGAAGGTTAATATTGATGCTAAAGAACGTTCTGAATTGATTTTAAAAATGCATGAGTTAACTAAGGAAAACATTGAGCGTATGAATGCTAAATATAAACTTGCTGGAGATAAGGGTAGAAAACATGTTGTGTTTGCACCTGGAGATCTTGTTTGGTTACATTTGCGTAAAGATAGATTTCCTAATCTGCGCAAATCAAAGCTAATGCCACGTGCTGATGGTCCTTTTAAGGTTTTAGAGAAAATAAATGATAATGCATATAAACTTGAGCTACCTGCAGAATTTGGGGTTAGTCCCACTTTTAACATTGCAGATTTGAAGCCTTATTTGGGTGAGGAAGATGAGCTTCCGTCGAGGACGACTTCATTTCAAGAAGGGGAGGATGATGAGGACATCAATACCATTGTTACACCCACAGCCCCTACTGTTACATATACTGGACCAATTACTAGAGCTCGCGCACGCCAATTAAATTACCAGGTACTTTCGTTTCTTGGTAATGATTCTAATGTTCATGAGATTATGATGCTGCCTAAATTGGATACATTTGTTTTGCTTCAAATGAAGGGCCTAGCTTGGAGAAGGATGAACATTGGAGCAAGAACACGCAATGGAGTTGATGGCATGCGCAAGGGGATCAAGAACGGAGTTACAAGTGATGATTTCAGGACTTTGAAGCCGCCATAAGGAGTGCATGAAGCCATGGACGAAATATACAAGATGCCACTTTATAATATTCGTCCATAGGCTATTCTAGGTGCTGCGTCACCTTATTAATGGGCCAGGCCCATGTAATTTCGAAATACTTAAGTATAGGCTATTTTTAGAGTCCGTATGTGTGGGGAAACAAGAGTTAGGGTTGGTTTCGGACCCCACCCTCAAGGGCCACGAAATTCCCCTCTCTTCCTCCATATATACAGCCCTTAGGGCGTCGTTTAGACTTTGGGTTTTGTTTAGATTAAAAGTTCGCCATAGCTGCAACTTCGCGTACTTCGTTTGTGTCCAACGACCAGACCAAGACGTCACAGAACCCCACCTTGATCAATAAAGCTTTCATCTTATATTCGCAATATCCAGATTGCAATCTCAGTTTCTTGCTTGTTCTTCGTTTGCTCGCAGGAAATAGGCCCTCGTGGTCAGGTTGATCGTGCTCCGGCGTGGTCAATAACCCCTCGGAAGTTGGTTTAGCGATTGCTAAGGCGCGACGTCTCGCACGTTCGTAGTCGGATCGTCAAGGTCGACTCCCACAGAAAACGATAGCCACCATCTCATCGAAACATCGGGACACCTTTGCCTCTATCATCTGTGGGAGCAGCCCGGTCTCTCTTCTTTGTCTTTCTCTTCTTGGTTGGCAGAGCGTCATCAGTGGTGTGCTTGGTCTTGCGCTTGCGGGCTTCGGCTTCAGCTGCCCTTGTTTTCTTGAGTTCCGAAGCCACTGTGGGGACCTTAGGCTTCGAGCCTGTCATACTGGACGGGAAGACAATGCAAGGATCTTCCTGCCTTGATGCTTCTGGTTGGGCCACAACAGGCTTCTTCTTCTTCTTGGCAGCCATTCTGGGTCGATGCCTGGTCGCCCCAAAGCCTTGCGCTTTTCAGCTTCATTGTAGCCTTGAACACATGTGGCAGCAAGATTCTTCATGCGCTCACGAGAACCTTTGCTTCTTCTCGTTTCTTGTGAAACGTCTCCTTGAGCTCATGCATCATGACCTTGAAGTTTTGAATGTCTTCAACATTGAGCTTGGCCATGTGCTTCTTGAACTGAGCCTTTTCATAATCAATCTTGTGCTTCAACTCAACAGTCTTCTATGCAAGAGCCAGCTCAGGAGCAATGGCTCCATGGAAAGAGACGTTGAGGCCAATTGGGAGCTGAAGGTCATCAAAACTGAGATCTGGGCTGTCAAACCACTCATCAATAAACTTGTACAGGATCTCCACATCAAAGAGGGGAAGATCATTGAAGATTTCTGCCTCTTGCTTGCTCTTTATGAATTGCTCAAGAGCATTGAGGAGTCCTGGATTAGGGGGTGTCCGGATAGCCAGACTATACCTTCGGCCGGACTCCTGGACTATGAAGATACAAGATTGAAGACTTCGTCTCCGGTGCCGAAGGACTTTCCTTGGCGTGGAAGGCAAGCTTGGCGATATGATATGTAGATCTCCTACCATTGTAACCGACTCTGT
This sequence comes from Triticum urartu, assembly GCF_003073215.2. Taxonomy (NCBI): domain Eukaryota; kingdom Viridiplantae; phylum Streptophyta; class Magnoliopsida; order Poales; family Poaceae; genus Triticum; species Triticum urartu. The sequence goes on along the minus strand of NW_024114866.1, from coordinate 6,514 downwards.
GTAACCCTAGCCCTCTCCGGTGTCTATATAAACCGGAGATTTTAGTCCGTAGGACGAACAACAATCATACCATAGGCTAGCTTCTAGGGTTTAGCCTCTCTGATCTCGTGGTAGATCTACTCTTGTACTACCCATATCATCAATATTAATCAAGCAGGACGTAGGGTTTTACCTCCATCAAGAGGGCCCGAACCTGGGTAAAGCATCGTGTCCCCTGCCACGTGTTACCATCCGGCCTAGACGCACAGTTCGGCACCCCCTACCCGAGATCCGCCGGTTTTGACACCGACATTGGTGCTTTCATTGAGAGTTCCTCTGTGTCGTCACTTTATAGGCCCAATGGCTTCTCCGATCATGAACAGCGATGCGATCCATAGGAGTGAGACTTTTCTCCCGGAAATCTTCGTATTCGGCGGCTTTGCACTGCGGGCCAATTCGCTTGGTCTGGAGCAGATTGAAAGCTATGCCCCTGGCCATCAGGTTAGTTTGGAAGTTTGAACTACACGGCCGACATCCGTGGAGACTTGATCTTCGACGGATTCGACCACAGCCGAGCGCGCGCACTGTCACGATGGGCATGATCTAGCTCCGCCGCCGAACAGTGCCCTGGTGATGAGGACATCAATACCATTGTTACACCCACAGCCCCTACTGTTACATATACTGGACCAATTACTAGAGCTCGCGCACGCCAATTAAATTACCAGGTACTTTCGTTTCTTGGTAATGATTCTAATGTTCATGAGATTATGATGCTGCCTAAATTGGATACATTTGTTTTTTTTACAAATGAAGGGCCTAGCTTGGAGAAGGATGAACATTGGAGCAAGAAAACGCATGGAGTTGATTGCATGCGCAAGGGGATCAAGAACGGAGTTACAAGTAATGATTTCAGGACCTTGAAGCCGCCATAAGGAGTGCACGAAGCCTTGGACGAAATATACAAGATGCCACTTCATAATATTCGTCCGTAGGCTATTCTAGGTGCTGCGTCACCTTATTAATGGGCCAGGCCCATGTAATTTCGAAATACTTAAGTATAGGCTATTTTTAGAGTCCGTATGTGTGGGGAAAGAAAAGTTAGGGTTGGTTTCGGACCCCACCCTCAAGGGCCACGAAATTCCCTCTCTTCCTCCATATATACAACCCTTAGGGCATCGTTTAGACCTTGGGTTTTGTTTAGATTAAAAGTTCGGCCATAGCTGCAACTTCGCGTACTTCGTTTGTGTCCAACGACCAGACCAAGACGTCACAGAACCCCACCTTGATCAATAAAGCTTTCATCTTATATTCGCAATATCCAGATTGCAATCTCAGCTTCTTGCTTGTTCTTCGTTTGCTCGCAGGAAACAGGCCCTCGTGGTCAGGTTGATCGTGCTCCGGCGTGGTCAATAACCCCTCGGAAGTTGGTTTAGCGATTGCTAAGGCGCGACGTCTCGCACGTTCGTAGTCGGATCGTCAAGGTCGACTCCCACAGAAAACGATAGCCACCATCTCATCGAAACATCGGGACACCTTTGCCTCTATCACCTGGAGGCCGCACCTGTGTCCGCTCCGACCCCTAGCTCGGAGCCGATCACACCAACCGAGGATGGGTGGTTAGACACCGCCTCGGGGGCTGCAATCTCTATGGAGATTGAGCCGAACACCAGCTGTCGGGGATATACCCCGCGGCATAAACTGGCCGGAAGTATGACCCGTCCGGACTTGGCGGTTTAATTAAGACCCGGTTGACACTTGGCGATTCACTAGCGACCCGCCCTGACCAGACGGTTTACAAGCAACCTGCGTGAACATTATGACTCACTGGTAACCCGGCGGGCAAGACAGGCGGATGACAAGGCCCAAGGCCCAGAAGGCCGCTTTATGCTAATGGTGGGCCGGTTTAAGAGAAAAGGTGTATTTCCCTTACAAGGAGTCAAGACCCGGACTTGTATCCGGTTTGTATTAGAAGATAGACTAGTCCTAATCCTAATAGGACTCCACATGTAACCCGCCCCTTCAACATATATAAGGAGGGGCAGGGCTCCCCAAAAGGGAGAAGAGGGACAAGTTCCACAAGTTGGACAAGTTAGGTTTAGACAATAGCTCTCGAGATAGAGCACACTTGTAACCGTGATCATCATCATCAATATCAATGAAGCAGGATGTAGGCTTTTACCTCCACCGTGAGGGGCCGAACCTGGGTAAAACATCGCGTCTCTCATCCCGCTCAACCCCTCTTAAGCTACCACATAGATGTGTTGGCCTCGCGACTAAGTCCTCACACTAGGACATCTGCCGTGACAAATCCACGACACCAGCCCTATTCTCTGCGAAGCCCGTGACTCCAAAGAGCCGGACTCCTCTCCAGACCCCGCGCCCCGACCGATCGAACCCGATTGGGCGCCAATCATGGAGTTCATCGCCGCGGACATCTTTCAGCACTCGCCCTTCGGCGATATTCTGAATTCACTAAAGTCTCTCTCTTTCCCAGGAGAGCCCTTGCTGGACTATGGTCAGCAAGGTTGGGATGCGGATGATGAAGAAATTCAAAGCCCACCCACCACCCACTTCGTAGCCACTGTTGATGATTTAACCGACATGCTCGACTTCGACTCCGAAGACATCGACAGTATGGACGCCGATGCAGGAGATGATCAAGAACCAGCGCCTATAGGGCACTGGAAAGCCACCTCGTCGTATGATATATACATGGTGGACACCCCAAAAGAAGGCAATGGTGATGGAACAGCAGAGGATGACCCCTCCAAGAAGCAGCCTAAGCGCCGGCGTCAGCGGCGCCACTCTAAATCCCGCCAAAACAAAAACGGTGATTCCGGCACGGGGGATAATAACACCCCAGACAGTGCCGAAGACAACCACCTCCAGCAAAATTCAGCACAGGAGGATAGAGAAGCCAGCCCTCATGAGAGAGCGGCAGACAGAGAGGTCGAGGACGATAATTATATGCCTCCCTCCGAAGACGAGGCAAGCCTCGACGACGACGAATTTGTCGTGCCGGAGGATCCCGTCGAACAAGAGCGTTTCAAACGCAGGCTTATGGCCACGGCGAGCAGCCTCAAGAAAAAACAGCAACAGCTTAGAGCTGATCAAGATTTGCTAGCCGACAGATGGACTGAAGTTCTTGCGGCCGAAGAGTATGAACTCGAACGCCCCTCCAAGAGCTACCCAAAGCGTAGGTTGCTACCCCAATTAGAGGAGGAAGCACCTAAACCTACATCACCAACGCATGATGCGGCCGACCGGCCACCCCTTGGCCGCGACAGAGGCCTCTCAGCCCTCCACTCAAGCCGCACCCTGGCGCCGCTCAAAAACTACCAAGGCATGGGAAAATGCACCAGACCTGCGAGATATATTGGAGGACAAGGCAAGGCAAACAAGATCGATCTACGGATCACGTGGGCGCCCCACGGCACGAGACGGTACTCATCACGCCGGATACAGTAAATCTGGCCGGGCCGAACACAGTAGACAAAGCTCGTTTGAGCTGCGTCGTGATGTAGCCCAATACAGAGGTGCCGCACACCCACTATGCTTCACAGATGAAGTAATGGATCATCAAATCCCCGAGGGTTTCAAACCCGTGAACATCGAATCATACGATGGCACAACAGATCCTGCGGTATGGATCGAGGACTATCTCCTTCATATCCACATGGCCCGCAGTGATGACCTACACGCCATCAAATACCTCCCACTCAAGCCTAAAGGACCAGCCCGACATTGGCTTAACAACTTTCCATCAGAATCAATTGGTTGTTGGGAGGACCTGGAAGCCGCATTCCTCGACAATTTCCAGGGCACTTATGTGCGACCACCAGACGCCGATGACCTAAGCCACATAATTCAGCAGCCAGAGGAATCGGCCAGACAATTCTGGACACGGTTCCTAACCAAGAAAAATCAAATCGTCGACTATCCGGACGCAGAGGCCCTAGCAGCCTTCAAGCATAACATCTGCGACGAGTGGCTTGCACGGCACCTAGGACAGGAAAAGCCGAAATCGATGGCAGCCCTCACGACACTTATGACCCGCTTTTGCGCAGGTGAAGACAGCTGGCTAGCTCGCAGCAATAACATGACCAAGAGCCCTGGTAATTCGGATACCAAGGACAGCAGTGGCAGGTCGCGTCGCAACAAGCAAAAGTGCCGCATTAATGGCGACAATGCTGAGGATACGACAGTTAATGCCGGATTCAGAGGCTCTAAACCCGGTCAACGGAAAAAGCCATTCAAAAGAAATACTCCGGGCCTGTCCAGTTTGGACCCAATATTCGACCGCTCATGCCAGATACATGGCACCCCCGAAAAACCAGCCAATCACACCAACAGGGATTGTTGGGTGTTCAAGCAGGCAGGCAAGTTAAATGCCGAAAGCAGAGACAAGGGGCTGCATAGCGATGACGAGGAGCCCCGGCCGCCGAACAACAGTGGACAGAAAGGTTTCCCCCCACAAGTGCGGACGGTGAACATGATATACGCAACCCACGTCCCCAAGAGGGAGTGGAAGCGTGTGCTAAGGGACGTATACGCGATGGAGCCAGTCGCCCCAAAGTTGAACCCATGGTCTTCCAGCCCGATGACTTTTGATCGAAGGGACCACCCCACTAGCATCCGTCATGGCGGATTTGCCGCATTGGTTCTAGACCCAATTATTGATGGATTTCACCTCATTAGAGTCCTTATGGACGGCGGCAGCAGCCTGAACCTGCTTTATCAGGATACAGTGCGAAAAATGGGTATCGATCCCTCGAGGATTAAACCCACCAGAACGAACTTTAAAGGCGTCATACCAGGTGTAGAAGCCAACTGTACAGGCTCAGTTACACTTGAAGTGGTCTTCGGATGTCCGGATAATTTCCGAAGCGAGGAGTTAATCTTCGACATAGTCCCGTTCCGCAGTGGCTATCACGCACTGCTCGGGCGAACCACGTTTGCCAAGTTCAATGCGGTGCCGCACTACGCATACCTCACGCTTAAGATGCCAGGCCCTCGATGAGTCATCATGGTCAATGGAAACACCGAACGCTCTCTCCGAACGGAGGAACATACGGCGGCTATCGCAGTGGAAGTACAAAGCAGCCTCTCAAGGCAATTCTCCAGTCCGGCCATTAAACGTCTGGACACCATCAAGCGCGCCCGGAGTAACCTACAACAAGACCGCCTGGCACGTTCCGAGCAAGCGTAGCAATGCGGCCCCAACCCCATCCCTCGCGAACTTGCGAAACCAGTGCTGCACGTACATAACTACGCTCTAGAAATACCATGGGCACAGGGGGAGGGGCACCATCACGGCACGCCCGAAACGCGGCTTAAACCGCACTAGGGGCTGCCGATTTCTTAATTTTCTCTTACTTTCAGGACTCCATTCTTCGGAAGGCTTGTCCGGCAGTACAATTGCCGCACAAACGATACAACCAGGGAAGCAGAAAGCTATGCCACACTACGGAACTCTAAGGTGGTCTCTATAACGAGCAGTATACCTGTTTCGCATAACATTCCGCAGCTCGCCCCTGGAAAGGACATATTTGATAGTCCCATCTTTTGCTTATCGCACTATTTGTATCGTTCTGCTTTGATCGCAGCTTTTTTAAATAAAGAATTCATAGCTTCCGTCTATTATTGCATTACCTCTTTTTTACGAATATATGTTCATTAATGACATGTTGCACCCGTACACTTTGGTACGGCCAATACGCCAGGGGCTTAAGTACCCCACAACATGGTGTGAGAAGTCCGAACACTTTCACAAGTGCAGCACCCCAAACTTATAGCATTATATGCATCGGCTCCGAATCATGTCTTGGGTCAATAGTTGGGTTTGCCCGGCTCCTATGTTTTGGTACCTTACATTCCGTTATATCGGCTAAGGTAGCACTAGGATAACTACTGCGATTGTGCCCCAGTTGAGCTGGGCTAAGCACCTCAGTAGAGAAAGCTAAAACTGACCGTCATGATGAGGCGAGAGCTGGTCTGATGAGGACATCAATACCATTGTTACACCCACAGCCCCTACTGTTACATATACTGGACCAATTACTAGAGCTCGCGCACGCCAATTAAATTACCAGGTACTTTCGTTTCTTGGTAATGATTCTAATGTTCATGAGATTATGATGCTGCCTAAATTGGATACATTTGTTTTGCTTTCAAATGAAGGGCCTAGCTTGGAGAAGAATGAACATTGGAGCAAGAACACGCATGGAGTTGATGGCATGCGCAAGGGGATCAAGAACGGAGTTACAAGTGATGATTTCAGGACTTTGAAGCCGCCATAAGGAGTGCATGAAGCCATGGACGAAATATACAAGATGCCACTTCATAATATTCGTCCATAGGCTATTCTAGGTGCTGCGTCACCTTATTAATGGGCCAGGCCCATGTAATTTCGAAATACTTAAGTACAGGCTGTTTTTAGAGTCCGTATGTGTGGGGAAACAAGAGTTAGGGTTGGTTTCGGACCCCACCCTCAAGGGCCACGAAATTCCCCTCTCTTCCTCCATATATACAG
>NW_024114865.1:0-13108 GCF_003073215.2 Triticum urartu | reverse complement strand
CTCCCCCTCTCTACTCCTTTATATACGGAGGCAGGGGACACCTCTAGACACACAAGTTGATCCTTGAGCTCTATTCCTTAGCCGTGTGCGGTGCCCCCTGCCACCATATACCTCGATAATACTGTAGCGGAGTTTAGGCGAAGCCCTGCTGCTGTAGTACATCAAGATCGTCACCACGCCGTCGTGCTGACGGAACTCTTCCCCGACACTTTGCTGGATCGGAGTCCGGGGATCGTCATCGAGCTGAACGTGTGTCATCGAGCTGAACGTGTGCTAGAACTCGGAGGTGCCGTAGTTTCGGTGCTTGATCGGTCGGATCGTGAAGACGTACGACTACATCAACCAAACGCTTCCGTTGTCGATCTACTAGGTATGTAGATCACACGCAGAATATGCGCAATGAACTGAGGCACCGTCAGATGAACAAGCAGGCTGAGCTAAGGTCGCAGTACAAAGCATATACGTCCAGAGAGCATTATGGGGGAGGAAGCTCTAGCCACACTAGAGAGAGGGAAAGGAGGAGGGGCTACTATGTGAGGAAGCCAAGGCCGGAGCAAGATGAACACAGGGCAGCTAGGAGCCCGGTTCATGATGGCACTAGAGATAGGAAGCGAAGGCCGAAGCAACATTGGGTGGTAAATGGGGATTCAGTGAGGCAAGTTGGTAATGATACTTTCATTCGCGACACAAGGCAAAAAACGTCTTCCGTGTTTGACCGTATCTCTGAGCAGCATGATGCATCGGCAGACCCTGCGAGGCAGGGCCGCCGGTCCCAATGAACATCTTGGCCTGGAACTGTCGAGGACTGGGGTTGGACTCGACAGTGGGCGAACTCCGAGACCTGATTAGGTCCTACAACCCAGCGGTGGTGTTCTTAAGCGAGACAAAAAAGAAGGCGAAGGCTATGGAGAAATTGAAGTGGAGTTTGGGTTTCCGAAGTGGTGTGGCGGTTGACTGTCAAGGTTTGAGTGGGGGTTTAGCGATGTGGTGGAGGGAGCATCTTCAAGTCACTGTTCGACCTTGGTGCCAATATTTCCTGGATGTGGAAGTAGGTTGGGAAGGCAAAACCTGTAGGATCACTGGATTCTACGGTGAGCCCGATGTGGAGCATAGGAAGAAATCATGGGACACTCTTCGATACCTGAGAAGACAAGATGAGTTACCATGGCTGTGCCTTGGTGACTTTAATGAGGCTTTACTGCAAACTGAGCAATGAGGTGGTAACCCGAGGAGTTTCATCCAAATGGAAGACTTTCGTGATTGCTTGGCCGACTGCGGCATAGCTGACCTTGGCTTCTCCGGGTATCCCTATACATGGGATAACAGAAGACAAGGAAATGAGAATATCCAAGTTAGATTGGACCGAGGCACATGCAATAATGAGTTCATGGCAATGTTTCTGGATACACATGTCCAACATATAATCACGGAGGAATCGGACCACTGTGCGCTGGTGGCCAAGGTTCTGGAGACGGCTTCAGAGCGGGATGATCGAGGCCCCAGGCAGTTCAGGTACGAGGAAGCATGGACAAGGCATGAGCGGTACGAGTCAATGGTCGTTGAAAAATGGAATACAGCGAACACAGGGGGGTTGGGTATTTCAGCTACATGCAGCAGGCTGTCTACGCTTTCAAAAGGTATGCAAGAGTGGGGAAGAGTAGTTTTTGGATCGATACGAAACCAAATAAAGCAGCTGCAAGTTCAGTTAAAGGATGCAAAGTTCCGAGCTCTACGGACAGGCTACCAATCAGAAGTGAGAGAAATAGAAGAACAGCTGCGAGAGGGATATGCGCGGGAAGAAGTGATGCAACGACAGCGGTCGCGAGTGGACTGGCTAGCGGCGGGCGATATGAATACGAAGTATTTTCAGGGAAGGGCCTCGCATAGAAAGCGGAAAAATACAGTTTGAGCGTTGCTTCGAGATGATGGGTCAAAGTGCATGGTGAATGAAGAGATGAGAGAGATGGCAGCAAAATTCTATGAAGTGTTGTTTACATCTGAGGGGTCGGTGGGTGCCCAAGCATTACTCCAGAATATTCCTAGCATCATTTCTGAGAATATGAACCAGAGACTTGTGACACCGGTCACTGACGAGGAGATAGAGCATGCGCTGTTCCAGATGGGGCCAACAAAGGCACTGGGCCCTGATGGGCTGCCAGCCCTCTTTTATCAACGACACTGGTCGCTTGTAAAGGAAGAAGTGTGCACGGTGGTGCGTGATTTTCTTGCTGGAGTAGCAGCTCCGGAGGCTTTTAATTCACCTGTGATTGTTATGATCCCGAAAGTTAACTCACCGGAGGTGCTTTCGCAATTTCGCCCAATCAGCCTCTGTAATGTTTTGTATAAAATTGCCTCTAAGGTGCTAGCTAACAGGTTAAAAGCTATTTTGCCGATACTTATCTGGGAGGAACAAAGTGTTTTTGTCCCGGGCCGACTAATCACAGATAATGTTTTTGTGGCCTATGAGTGTGTGCATGCCATAAGAAAGAGAAAGAGGAAGAAACCACTTTGTGCAGTCAAGTTGGATATGATGAAAGCCTACGATAGAGTGGAATGGGTGTTCCTAGAGCAAATGCTCCTCAAGTTTGGGTTTGACAATGCATGGGTAGCCATGATCATGAGGTGTGTAACGTCGGCAAATTTTGTTGTCAAGCTTAACGGTGGGCTGTCCAGAATGTTTACCCCATCCCGAGGATTACGGCAAGGAGACCCTTTGTTCCCATATCTATTCCTGTTCTGCGTGGAAGGTTTTTCTGCGTTACTGAAAAAGGCCCAAGAGGATAATCTTATAAAGGGTGTGTCTTTTGGGAGCACTGGCCCCCAAGTGACTCATCTTCTATTCGCTGATGAAAGTATTATCTTTCTTGAAGGTTGTGTTGACAACTTTCTAGCTCTGAAGGATATATTGGGTATATATGAACAAGCGTCAGGACAAAAGGTAAACTTACATAAATCCTCCATTTTCTTTGGGAAGGGGTGTCAGCAGGATCAAAAAGAGGCCCTCAAGGCATCGATCGGGATTGAAACAGAGGCGTTGAGTGAGAGGTATTTGGGTCTCCCAACGGTGGTGGGGAGAGCCAAGGATGGGTCTTTCCAATATGTGGTTGAAAGCTCAAAAAAGAAGGTTACGGGTTGGAAGGGGCAAGGCCTCTCAAAAAAAGCAAGGGAAATTCTTGTGAAATCTGGGCTGCAAGCTACTCCTGCATTTACTATGAGCTGTTTTCTCCTCACAAAGAAGATGTGCCGGAACCTGACATCTATCTCGTCGAAATTCTGGTGGGGGCAGTGAATGGTGAGCGCAAAGTGCATTGGATTGCCTGGGATAAAATGTGTGCCGCAAAGAAGGAAGGAGGCATGGGTTTTAGGGACGCCGAGGCGTTTAACCAGGCGTTATTGGCCAAGCAGGCGTGGAGGATCTTGCAGGTTCCCTCCTCGCTCTGTGCACGTGTCTTGAAGGCCAGATATTTCAAAGATGGCGACATTATGAATGCAACATGTCCTGATAGTGGATCATACACATTCAGAAGTATTCTTCATGGGAGAGATCTTCTTCGAGCAGGGCTAGTGTGGCGAGTGGGAGATGGCACCAAGATTAACATCCACCATGATCAGTGGATACCGAGAAAGGGCAGCTTATCACCACTGGGTGCTGAGTATGTCATGGGGGTCACGAAGGTCTGCCACTTGCTAAACCAAGGGGGTACGAGTTGGAACGAGCAGCTGCTGGAGAGGATGTTCTCACAGGAGGACGTTGAAGACATCAAGCAAATTGTCGTTGGAGGACCAGGTGCGGATGATCACTTGGCTTGGAACTTCACTAAAGATGGTTACTTCACGGTTCGCTCGGCATATCACCTGCGTGTATCAATGAACCGAGCGCGGACGGGACGACAGGAGTCATCCTCATCTGTGAACCAGCATAAGAGCTGGATGGCGATATGGGACACTTCAGCTCCGGGGAAAGCAAAGATCCACATGTGGCGCCTGCTTCGCAATGGTTTAGCCGTTGGGCATGAACTGCGGAGGAGGAAGATCAAGGCGGGAGTTTTTTGCACGGCATGTGGTCGAGAAGAAACAATCTATCATAGATTTTGGGGCTGTCCCCATTCGGTACTCTACTGGAAAAGACTGCGTTCGGAGAAGGGAATTGCGGTGGCGATCCCACCGTGTCAGCTTGATTCTCAGAGTGCAGTTGCAACATGGCTCCTGGAATGGTTCCAGCAAGCAGAAGAGGAGGAAAGGTCGATGATGGTCCAGTCGGTCTATGTGCTGTGGCTAGCTCGCAATGAAGCCCGGGATGGAAAACGGATCGAAGAACCACATGAAATAATGGAGCGGGTGGTGCGGTTGACTGAAGAATGGCGAAACATCCATCATAAACCCTCTCCGGTCCGGGAACCGGGTGCGAGAAGAAAATGGGAGGCGCCGGAGGAGGGATGGATCAAAGCCAATGCTGACGGAGCGTTCTCCAAGGACAGAGGCAAGGGTGGTGCGGGGGTAGTGCTCAGAGATCATCATGGTGGCTTTCGGGCTGCTGCTTGCTCTTTCATCGACCGGGCCCCCAGTGCCGAGATGGTGGAGGTGGAAGCCTGTAAATGTGCTATTCAGCTGGCTAGTGAGGCTAACGTGCAGAATCTTCATGTCGAGCTGGATTGCCTGGGAGTCGTCGCGGCGATCAACAAGTCTGAACAAGACCTCTCCATCTTGGGGCCGAGTGTTGAAGAGATTGAGCAGATGCTTAACCAGTTTCTGCAGGCGAAGGTTACATGGACAAAGCGAGAAGCAAATGGTGCCACGGATAAATTAGCCAAAATAGGATTAGGTGATGAAGTTTGTAATGTTTGGTGGGTTGGTCCACCGGAGTCTATTATCCAGGTTCTCTCTGATGAGATCCCCAGCTACGGTTAATTAATAAAGCGGCATTGATCCTAAAAAAAAAGCCCATCCACATGATCCGTGTGATGAGAATTAAGATTTCAGGGCGCCTATTTGCACGATGGCTCTGGCTGACGTGATGCATGTGTCAATATTTTTTGTGCCATCATGTAGACATAGAGAAATGGGAATGCTAGAGAAAAGTCGTCCAGTCAGCATGTCGGAAAGAATCCAGGAGATTATATCTACACTGCTACCAGTTTTGAAATTTTAAATCCGAAGATTGGAACGCAATTATGGTCGCCCAGTACATTAGAGCATGTCCAATAAAAGGTGCAAATTTGAAGATGTAAAGCCGGAGATGTAAAAATTGACATCTTCAAAAAGTGCATTTTACATCTCCAAAAAAGAGACAACTCCAATAGATGATGCATATTGGAGATGTAAAACTGCAACTCCAATAGATGATGCAAAATGAAGATGTAAAAACTAGTGGGCAGCTGCAGTGGGGCGGCGGCGGTTGTGCGTGGGGCTGCGGAGGAGCATCGGAGGGGCGGCGGAGCAGCGGTAGAGGAGCGACGATTCGAAGCGGAGAGAGGAGGAGGAATGGTGTAGGGGAGTCGGAGGGGCGGCGGAGGCACCGGCGGTGCAGCGTCGCGGGGGCGGCGGCTACGGCAGGGTGGGTCAGACAACCGGCAGCGACAGAGGAGGAGGAGGCCGTGGGGTCATCGGCGTCGGCATGGGGGCAGCGGGCAACGGGCAGCGGGCGGACGGGCGGGCGACTGTCGTGCGGAAGTCAATTGAAAGCAGTTGGACGGTTGGCGTGTGGATGGCGTTTTTACATCTCTCCAACAGATGGAGATGCAAATTTGTATCGTGAGGTGTTATGTTTTACATCTCTGGAAGGTGGAGATGTAATTTTTTTTCATCTGCATCATCTGTTGGAGAGAGATTCTTGGTCCATGGAGCTATTTTTGCATCTATATTTTTATTGGAGATGCTCTTAGGACATGGCCAATGCATAGTTCTAGGATGATGCCCCACATGTCATGTTGAATCGGATATTAAGAAAAATAGGTTCCGATAGGGTAGCGGGATTCTCGGTAGAAGACGGATGCTTGAGGAGAAAATGTATAGTCCGATGAATAAAGTTAAAAAAGTTGAAGCGAAGGATAGGTATGCGTGTATAGTTAAAATCTACTTTCTATTCTTTGACAAGGCCTAGTAGTAACTTGCGTTAAGGAGAAAAAATCAATGCAGATGCCTTAAGCTACTCTTTGTTACGAGTCATCTGTATTCATACATTATCATTGTACATATCCTTATGTCCAACTTACATTTAAAACTTCTGGGATTTGCGGGTATGGGCTATAGCTTAATGACGTCACCGAGAAGGCGAGAAAGCACTAGTTTACTGACCAGACTGATACTAAATTCAGTAAAAAATGTAAAAGTATTAGCTTAATGACATGCTTATACATAATTTGATATATAATCATCACGACGTCTTAAAATATATATAACCGTCACGACATTGTCATCGTCAAACATAGGGTGGAACGGACGGGACAGCCTCTGATTTCACTCCCCGATTATAACGAGTAAAGCCCTATCCTGAAGCCGTCCTCGTCCTCCTCGAGGTAATACGTGTACTCTGCGACCTTCGCGGCCATCTGCTTGCCCCACGGGCATGGATGGAGCCTGGCGATCCCGGCAAAGCGCTTCTTCCACTCCTTGTCAATGTCGTAGGTGTGCAGCTTCCCCGCCCGCCGGTACTCCTCCACCACCTCCTCCTCCTTCATGTCGCTATACCGCATGGCTTCCGCGTGCGCCGCCTTGCCGAACGCCACCAGCGCCTGCAGCCGGGCCACCTTCTGCGCCTCTGTCTCGTACATCGCCTTGAGCTGCTCTTCTTCGTCACCGGCGCCGACGGAGGCGGCCGCGTTCGAGCTGCTTCCTTTGTCCATGCCGCGTCACCCGGCACTGACTCCTTCTCTACCGTGTGGAACCAAAAAGACGATGGATTGTTTGCTTCCCAAAATCCCCGCCGCCTGTATGCGTGTATTTGATCGTGTCTCTTCTGTTCTATGGTTCACGTTAGGTTGCTTCCTTTATGGACGGATCTTCGGCTAAACTGCACTACGTACCGTAATTTTCTTCTCTTCGTGTTCGTATCGGATTGGGAGCTTGTATTGCTTCCTGTCTGACACCGATTATTGCGCTTATCCGATTACGAAATCGCCAGATCTGCAAGCCTTTTGAACTCACTTAAAACTAAAATCCGAGCGTAAGCTCACTTGAAAGTTGAAACCAGCATCCGAGACCCGTCCGGCAACTGCAACAAGACCACCCGTGCGCAACAATTTGGTTACACGTTTGCAACACTACAATAGATTTTTTTTATGTTTACAGAAATGTGAAGGAAAAACGATAGATATTTGGGACAATCCATGTATAGCTTTTTTTCCGCATGCAACAAACACCCAACGGCTGAACCAATGTCGGTGAGAAATAATTGAGGGGCATTTAACTAACTGAACTAAACCTAATTTTTCCTACAAAAAACTACACTTAGCTAGTTTCTAACATCAACTTTTTTTTCTAGCAAGTGTCTAACAAAGGATGGCAATGGGTCGGGTTTGGATCGGGTTGAACAATATCAAATCCATATCCATGAAGACAGTATTTGCCCGCGCATGAAAAAATCCATGGACACACACACACACACACACACACACACATAACATATTGTTAACATAAGCTCTTCCATTTTTCACCTCGTGGCAGACTAGGCCTCACTTATGGTAAATCAACATACACTAACAACCAAAGATCATTTAGTATTTTTCTAATATAGATGAGAATGATGAGTCATTTCACAAGGAGATAAAAAGTACGGGAAAGGGTGTTGGAGTATGTTACGGAGGGGATTGAATGTCAACTAATAAAAGCTACGATGGGGATTATGCAATTTCTTTTGCATGTTTTAGATAACGAAGTGTAAAATTGCAGTGGGACATCTAACTATGGGATAGGGATAGTAGATTTTCCCCCATTAAGTCATACTATCGGGTCGGGTTTGGGTTCACCCCCGGGTACAAGATTATATCCTGCCCTACCCACGAGCAATCGGGTTGGGTTTGGGCGTCACCCGTGGACACAAAATCATATCCAAATCCTATTCATTCGGGTCGGATATCCATGGGTATCTATGTCGACGGGTAAAATTGCCATCCTTACACACCTAAATTTTTTTATCTAACAATTCATCCTAATTAAACATGCATGACACTTAGTGGATCAGTAGCAAAAAATAATAGAATATTTAAGTTGAAGTCTCAGATCCATGTGGGAGTTTGTGCTTTACTTTGGGACATATGAGACACTCATAATGATTGTATATTTAACTGAATGAAAGTTAAAAAAAAATGTAGTTTATCTTCAAGGCCATCAGTTGGATCCATACGTGCAGTGGCGGAGCTTGAGATGGAATTAGGGGGGGGGGGGGGGCTTTAGACTGATTTTAGTCGAAAATTAGACCAAATATTAAGGCATATTTGCATGTTTTCCTATGAGCTGGGGGGCCATGGCCCAGGTTGGCCTCCAAGTAGCTCCGCCACTGCTGCGCAGCATGTGTTGATCGAATCTGCTGACTGGATAATAATGAACAAAAATGGCAATTAGCAACAGATAGATATATTAGTTACGTACTACTCGACAGAATGACTATAGCAGATTGCTATAGCAGAATGACACAGCGCCGGCATCAACCGCTGGAGGCTCCTCACCGTAATTGGATTTCTTCTTCTTTGACTTTCTCTTTCTCCTGCTCGCCATCCTCTTCAGCTGCTTCTGCAGTAGGTTCTTCCTCTTGGTGCTTCCTCTTCTTTGTGGCGCACAGGTTGCAGGGGGGGAGCTTGAGAAAAAAATAGGGGGGGGGGGGGAGGCTTTAGACTGATTTTAGTCGAAAATTAGACCAAATATTAAGGCATATTTGCATGTTTTCCTATGAGCTGGGGGGCCATGGCCCAGGTTGGCCTCCAAGTAGCTCCGCCACTGCATACGTGGTCGTCACTTCACTAGGAGGAGGAGCGGAAGCCTACGGTCTTTGGGTGCAATTGATGGGAGACGATTTCTCGGAATTTGTTCGATCGATTTAGTTGACTACTAATATGATTTGTGATGCGGGAGGCTTATTTTCATGTGGTGCATTTTGTTTGTTGAGGTTTATTGAACTTGGCTGTTGAAGTTTGTTTTTTCTTTTAATAAAAAAATTGTGTACATAACTTGATGTAGAGGCCGAGGTTGTTCCCCTCTTTTGAAAAAAAAACACTTGAATTGGGTGAGCAGGTTTCACGATAAAAAAGTGTAACCAATTGTAGCCCTTTTGCTTTTCTTCTCAAAGTATGCGTATTGACAGAAGGCAACCAACCAACATAAAGACAAAAATAGGAACCTGAACAAGTGTGACAAATACGACGAGAGTGCACCATACAAAGATGAACCAATACGAAGTTTCAGATTTCATTCATCTAGTAACGAGTGCAGCCCTATCCTGAAGTCCTCCTCGTCTTCCTCGAGGTAGTAGGTGTACAGCTTGATCTTGTCGACCATGTGCGCGGGCGGCGGGTGGAGCTTGGCGACCCTGGCCAGGCGCTTCATGTGCTCCTTGTCCGGGTCGTACGTGTGGATCTTGCCCGCCCGGCGGTACTCCTCCACCACGTCATCTTCCTCCATGGCCATGTACAGCTTGCAGTCCTCGAACCCCGCCCTCATGAACGCGAGCATACCCTGCAGCACGGCCGTCTTCTCCGCCTCCGTCCCGGGCATCGCGTTGACAATCTCTTCCGCGCGACGGGCGCGGGCGGCCGCGGCCGGCTTCACGGCGGCGGGCGTGTTGGCTCCCCGTTTTCTCATGCCTCCACGATCTTTCTGTGTTCGCTGCTGTTTGATGTGGGCTTCATGGACGTTTCTCTCCTCGTGCTGGGGTCGGATCACCGTTATCTTTGCCCGAGCTTCTGGAGCTGTGTGGGGAGTCGACTCCGGCACTCCGCCTCTGTCTGTCGAGCAACTGAAGGTAGACCCCCTCGAGATCTCGGTTGTGGCTTTACCGCCATTACCACCCCTCGAGCCTAGCCAGATGCTCGACTTCGAGGAGAAGGGGGATTCCGACGTTGCAATGTCTTGCTCGTCCAAGTCCATTGGGCACGTGGTTCCTGTAGGTGATATGGTTGTCGCATCCAGAGTATTGGCTCGTGTGCCTGGGGCTCTCATAGCTAAAGAGATTTGCGATTTCCACGCTACCTTGGACGCTGCTAACCCTAGATTCGACAAGACGATTCGGTGTCTCCTCAAGGAGAAGGCCACTAGGGATAAGAAAAGTGGTGGTGCTAGCTCTCGTCCTATCGTCTTGAAGGAGAAATCAAACAAGTACAGAAGCAAGAAGAGTGGCGCTATAGAAAAGGTGTCGGCGATTGCTTGATGGATAGGTCTTAGTGTTTGGGCATGTCATCATGGGTGTGCTCAGGTCCGTGGCCTTTGCCGTTGTTGGGTCCTCTAGTTACCTTCGATATATGGGGGCTCACTTATGAAGTTGAATTTCATGTGCAAGCGGATTGTAGGGGTGGCGTGATGGGGGAGTTTGTCTGTCTTTATTTGTGGTCCTGTGGTCTTATAATTTGAGAGTAGTCCGCTTGTATCATGGGATTGTGGCTTGGTTGTCCTTCAGGGCCAAGCATGTAACAGTTTTCGCCCGGTTTTTTGTAAATTAACCAGGCAACTCTCTTTTTCTTAATCAATGAATGAGGTAAAGCTTTTGCCTTCGTTTCAAAAGAAAAAAAAAATCCCGGGCAGAATAGGGTACTATTGGATTTGATGGCGGCATACGGCCCTGGTTTGGCTGCTTTTATAGATAGTTTGTACTACTACTCGACACCGTCGGGAACGTACTTGTAATGGACCGGGACTACGTACTGCGCCGTGTTCGGATTGCTTCGCGTATCGCTTACTATCTTTTTTTCCCTTTCCTTTTTGGAAAAGCATTTGAACAAGGCATAATAACTCAGAGTCCAGATCCAACGCCCCGCGTGATCCGGCATCAGCATAGGTCGACCGGCGCCTGTGCCCTGTAGTTGTCCAAATCTGCTGTACGAAGTAATCCAAATCTCTCGTTCCGATATCGACACTGTAGGTAGTGCAGGTCAATTTACAAGTACGATTCCGACCCCGACTGCCAGAGGGGGCAGCCCGGCGGTGTCAAGTGCAAACCATCTATAAATGCAGCCGAATCATGGCCGTATGCCGCCATCAAATCCAACCTCCTGGACAGCCCGGAATTTTGGAAACAACCACTAAACAGCGAATCCATTGCCCTAGCCTACACGGTTACACGTACGGTGGATAGCAAGAACGAGGCGGCATGAAAAGAGTGGGAACCAACACCCGTGCCGTGAAGGCGACCGCCGTCGCCGGCGCCGGTGACCGAGGAGAGCAGCACAAGGCGACGTCCGAGACCCAGGCGCAGAAGGTGGCCCGGCAGCAGGCTCTGCTTGCGTTCCTCGAGGCGGGGTTCGAGGATTACAAGCTGTACAGGGACAGGGAGGACGAGGACGAGGTGGAGGAGTACCGTCGCGCGGGTAAGCTCCACACGTACGACCCGGACAAGGAGCCCAAGAAGCGCTTGGCCAGGGTCGCCAAACTCCACCCGCCGCCCGAGCACATGGCCGAGAAGATCAAATTGTACACATATTACGTCGAGGAAGACGAGGACGACTTCAGGATAGGACTTTATTCGTTAATCGGGGATGAAATCAGAGTTTGAAAGTAGTGCTAGCATACTCCATCCGTTTTATCTTTGTTGGACGACAATGTCGCGAGTCGCAATGATTATTCAATGTGTTATTAGTATAAAAATACATATACATATGTGGGCATCTGCAAAAAAAAAAACTACTACTACTACGTAATATGTGATGTGCCCCATCTGTCTGTGACTTTCCCTATACTTTTATCCTAATGTTAGTGACTCGTTTCTCTTCTCTTTCTCACGTGCGTCCACTCGAGACATTGGCGGAGCTCTGGACGTGGCATAGGTTGAAAAAATATACTACATGGAGAGTTCAACTCTCCCTCTATTTGAGGAGAGAAGGGTGTTTTAGAAAGAGATCCATTTTCTTTTTCTGAAGTAGGAATACCACTGTAGTGGTTTTTTTGTCTTAACTCTTCCTATACGTGTTTTTTTTCAAGAACTAGATGAATGTCCATTGCTATGGGAAAACAAAACAAACAATATAGAATGACTAATCAAAAATAGTCGGGGCCTCAGGCAAGGTGACCCTAGTTCCCCTCTCCTATTCAACTTCGTCGTTGACGCCTTTGCCAAAATGTTGGACTCTGCGGCGGCCAGTGGTCACATTGGACCTCCACCGACCTCAACTCCAACTCCATATATTCTCTTTTTAGAAGAAAAAAAATTAGAGAGTAGGATTCATCGCATTTTACGATACAGAGCCGCCGTCAAGCCCTGTTCTTTCTCGGGAGGATAGATCTAGAGTCCGTTCGGGGCTCCGGAGAGGGGAATCCATCGCCATCATCATCATCATCATCAACCATCCTCCATCACCAATTTCATGATGCTAACCGCCGTGCGTGAGTAATTCCATCGTAGGCTTGCTGGACCGTGATGAGTTGGATGAGATTTACCATGTAATCGAGTTAGTTTTGTTAGGGTTTGATCCCTAGCTAGTATCCACTATGTTCTAAGATTAATGTTGCTATGACTTTGCTATGCTTAATGCTTGTCACTAAGGCCCGAGTGTGTAACCCCGGATAATTAAGCGACAGTAAAACTCTGCTAATAATGCCCCATCACCTCTGTCATTGTTGCTAATCTCTCGTTAGTTCAAAACCGGTTCAAAGTTCATTCAAAATATGGCAAACAACAAAAGTTTTCAAACGTTAAAACCAAAATGTTCGGTTAGTGCATAATATTACATAGGTAATTATAGTGAAGAGAACTCATTTTTAGAAAATGCCTAAATATTTTAAAATAATTTAAAAGAAAAAGAAAATAATAAAAAGAAAAAAATGAAAACAAACAAATACAAAAAAGAGAAAAGGGGACCCTCCCTTAACCGGGCTTTGGCCTGCCAGGCCGGCCCAACCGGCCACTCCCCTCCATAACCCCCCCCCCCCCCCCCCCAAACCCACCCCCACCCCCCCCCACCCCCCCACC
>NW_024114864.1:0-7331 GCF_003073215.2 Triticum urartu | reverse complement strand
CCGCCAAGTCCTGGCCGGGTTAACTTGCGGCCGGTTTACGCCGTGGGGTATATCCCCGACAGGTAACGAGATTGAACTAGGTATGAAGATACCAACGATCGAATCTCGAGCAAGTAACATACCGATGGACAAAGGGAATCATGTATGTTGTCATAACGCTTCGACTGATAAAGATCTTCGTAGAATATATAGGAGCCAATATGGGCATCCAAGTTCCGCTATTGGTTATTGACCGGACAGGTGTCTCAGTCATGTCTATATAGTTCTCGAACTCGTAGGGTCTGCACGCTTAACGTTCGTTGATGATATAGTGTTATATGAGTTATATGATTTGGTGAACGAATGTTGTTGGAGTCCCGGATAAGATCACGGAGATGACAAGGAGTCTCGAAATGGTCGAGAGGTAAAGATTGATATGTAGGACGATGGTATTCGGACACCAGAATAGTTTCGGAGTGCACTGGGTACTCATTGGGTCACTGGAAGGGATTCCGGGCACCCCCGGCAAGTGTATGAGCCTTATGGGCCAATGCCTGGGTGGGGGGCGCCCCTTGGCCTCTCCCCTCTCCCTCACACCTATATATATGTGGTAGGGGGCGCCCCTTGGCCTCTCCCCTCTCCCTGCCACCTATATATATGTGGGAGGGGGCGCCTAACACAACCACGACAATTGTTTAGCTGTGTGCGGCGCCCCCCTCCACCGTTTACACCCCGGTCATATTTTTGTAGTGCTTAGGCGAAGCCCTGCAGAGATCGCTTTACCATCACCGTCACCATGCCGTCATGCTTCCGGAACGAATCCACTACCTCGCCATCTTGCTGGATCAAGAAGGCGGAGAACGTCACCGAGATGAACGTGTGCACAACGCGGAGGTACCGTGCATTCGGTACTTGATCGGTTGGAGCGCGAAGAAGTTCGACTACATCAACCACGTTAACAAACGCTTCCGCTTACGGTCTACGAGGGTACGTAGACACACTCTCAACTCTCGTTGCTATGCATCTTCTTGAGAGATCTTGCGCGTGCGTACAATTTTTTTTGTTTTCCATGCAACGTTTCCCAATACTAAATCAGGCAGATCCCTCGGTAGGGTATCCTTAGTATGGTATTTGTCAAGAGGTAACAGAAATGAGGGTTTTTACCCAAGTTCGGGCTCTCACGGTGGACATAATACCCTATTTCCTTCTTTTGTTTTATTGCGTTGGGGGTGTATACTAAGTACAAAGTACCGAGAGATTGTAAGTTGATCTATGACAAACCCAACCCTTAGCATATAAAGCATACATGGAGTCATCAGGTTTCCACAACTAGGTTAGCTACGTCTATTGAGGTAGAACTCCCCAAGACTTTGTCTTCTTGTCTTGTATGTCAAGCCTTTGCAGAATAGCCAAGTATATCGTCATGGCCTGCCCAAAGTAGCCCAGGATGGAACCGACAAAGTAGTCCTCAGACGGCCCACCAAGCCGAGAACTGATGCCAAGAGAGGCCCCTTAGACACGACACCATCACTTAGTGGTGCACATTACCAGTTTAGTATGGAGTTACTCTATCAACTTGGATATATTTTTCAAGTATTTACCAGCATCTTTGATGTAATGTTTATTGACTAATAATGCACGGGCGAATATACATAAGTATTATGAGGATAGGATTCTCCATCCCTTGACGCATGGGTAGTCGCCCGACTTGGCCTACTTACAGAATGGTTTTGAGTGTTGATTATAGAATATGCTATCAAAAACTACATCAATTATTATAGGTTGATATGATCTCTATTAATTTGTTCTGCCAATTATTTTGTATTTGAAAATCATTTATGCGCCCTCTTTTTTCCGGACAAGACTTGCCTGCTCCCCCGTCGTGTGCCCATCCGTGCTCCCGTCTATGTGGCTTTATTTGATTGGAACAAAATAAGCCCGGCCCCACCCCCTTAAAATCAGGGGGGAAGATGATTAGATTAGAAAGAAAAAAGGAAAAAAGACAGCCGTAGGATTAAGTGGGAGCACAGGGAGGGAGCAGGCAAGCCGGATCCCTTTTTTTCTTGTAAAAATATGTGTTCTATTCAAAGCAATTTGGGTGAGTTTTATTTTTGAACTAGATCATCGATGACGCGCGTTGCTGCGTCCGTCTGTTTACATATACATTAAAATTAAGTTGCATATTGGTTAGTGATCGAAGAGGGAATTTTCAGAAAAAAATGGAAATATATAAAACTTCAAAATTTTCAAATTACATTGCCTCGATATAGAGTGGGTTGCATTGCTGCCATCCACAGGAGAGTCAAATCTTGTGTTGGATATAGCCTGATAGCCATGAACAATGCAATCATACATTAGGTAAATATAAATTTGACAGAAAACAACAATATTTAAGGGGGATACCAATTACCAAAGCAGTTTACATAATTGCATACAGGGTAATGACAGACAGAAGGTAAGTAAGAAATAAAAATTATGTATGCATATCAATATAACAATCATTCATTCCAAAGGTTAAATTTACAAACCATGGTACAATTTCAGGACATATTTTTAAAATGCCAGATGACCGGTAATTCTCATTAATTGCAATAGGCATAGCCTTCCGCAACAACAACAACAACAACAACAACAACAACAAAAAAGCCTTTGGCTTCAGCAATATCTTCAATTCATGCAAAAGGAGAAAGGTCAAAGGTAACCTTGAGTCACAGAAAAAGCTTAAAATCTAAAAGGCATCAGGTTAATCAGCACAAAACACGATATAATTAGCACTTACCTAGCAGCTTCTAAACTTCTCAGACGCCAAAAAATTTAAGCCAAACCAAATACATGAGCTTCCAAAGCCTACTCCCTCTCCATTATTCTGCAATAGTGACTTGAAACAAATCTGTAGCAAAATGGGGAACACCAAAAGTTGGTTAGGAAGATAAAAGATTCCTTCTCAAAACAACACAATGTTTCTTATTTTCATAATTGACTAATACGTTTGGTTGCTGCCGTAGAAAAACAGGTGTTCGCATCAATAAAATTTCTGGGGGAATTTTGTAAGGCCATTTAGTAAAGTAAAAGTAAAATGTATAAAGTAAACAGTAAACACCCCCCGTTAGCATGTTCTAATATATAAGCATATCTATGCCAAGAAACATTCAAGTTGGCCAAAACAAACTTAGCAATGACTGAATCCAAGACTTGAAAAATTCTCATTGAGTACTTTCTAATGTAGACGTCCAAGAAACCTGCTTCGACAAATCCGTCACAGGTACATTTTAATTGGAAATTAAATTGAACGGTGACAAGCATAAAAACTCGTCTCCCATCCGGAGGTGACCAGTAATTCTTAACTAAGTATCTCAGTTTCACAGCAAGGTAAGAACTGAGGTTTATATTCCCTGTAAGAAGTGAGAATTACCAATCTCATATTCTTCCTGAGATCGCTCCATCACGAAAATTCATGTAGAAGCCATGTTACATTATTTAGCTCATAATACAAAAATTTAAATATGAGAAGGGCATGGTTTGATTAAGAAGAGGTTCAGATGTTACATTTATAAGGCTCCTAAGTTTAAACACCATCCAAGCTTGCTGCTAGAATAATCGCAAAAAAAAACTCGCTGCTGGAATAACCATGCTTGAAAGGAGCATTATTGTCAATCTGTGTTGCAATTTACATAAAATGGGTAATGTGGGAACAAAGCAATGGCAAAAAGGCGCACCGGGATAAAAGGAGAATGGTACCTTTTGATAGCACTAACACTCGATGGGTGGCTACATTTTTCTGTTGCACATTTTCCTGTTCTTTTGTAAATAACTGTGGCGCAATCAACAGTTCCATGGTATGAAGACATATAATATATCTAAGCAACAGATAAATGCTAAAACATGGAAGCATGAAGTATGGTAGTCAAAGCGAAATTATCACCTTTCCCGGAGCCATCAGATTGTCAATTAAATAAAATGACCAAATCAGAATAAACCAATTTCCAAGAATGAACACCATCTGCAGGCACACGTAATGAATTCCGTTGCATTTTCTATACACCCAAGAGCCTGAATGAATCGACCACAAAGAAGATGAGTAGCACCTGCACAAAATTGGGAGAGGGAGGTTCAGGACAATGTTGATGGGTAGAAGGAGGATCAGGTAAGGAAATAATGCAGATAGAGCGCAACCTACCCAAGCACCATGGCTGTGCAAGATGGAGAGGAAGTATATATGCAGGCGCAGGTAATGGATTCGATGCAGGCTCAAAGGAAGCAACGCTTACCTCCATTTAGTAGTCGCCGTGAGTGGCGCACTTCATCGATGATGAATGCCCCTGCAACTGACGATTGATTACCTTCTTCAATCATGGGGATCAGTTTTACTTGCCTTCGTCGCCGAAGAGTCCGCTGATGCTTCGCCTTCATCTGCATCGGCGTCCGGTCCGGGAGGCTCGAACCATCTTGACGCATGGTCTCACCCTGCGGCCGAGAAGGGCGTGTGAGCACGCCTCGCCTCTCACGCATCCTCCGCTCCGCTCAACCGGTCTGATCCTCTAGCTGGATATGCCGACCGAGCTGACCGTGCGTCGAGCAACGCCCGAGCCTATCCTCGCTCTGAATCGGGTGGATGGAGATGTTAGATGGGCTGGCTGGCCCATATCGGACAACGATTCAGGAGGCTCCCAAAATTGTTATAGGAGCAGCAGCCCACCACGATAGCGCTCGTTCGTAGCGACGGATGTTAGGCTACGGGGTTCACAGGAAATCAAACGACGGAAAACAGCCAAACCTAAAGATCCAACGGTCACAAAGGCTAATGGCCTGAGATGGCTGGGAAAGTGCACAGTTTTAATGTCTCTAAATTGTGGTAGTTTATTGATGGATAGTTTTAAATTTAGAATTTAGGTGTTGATCTATCTGCTAAAAAATAGCTTGACCAGCGTACATGTTGGGTATCATGGCCTATACATTGCCGGTAGAGGCCACATGCATTGGGTGTCGCCTTGAATGGTTTTATCGGGGCCTTTGAGAAGAACTTGGTGAATGTTATTAAAGTAGAAAAATTAATTTCCGCTAAAATAAGAGACATATTTAATTCCACCTCAATGAATGTACAGTAAAGATTTTTTTTAGAGGGAATTAAATGTTTATTTTGTTGCTACGATTTGAAAAATTAATGAGCATATATATCTTATATTTATCTAATTTATATGAGAATATTTTTAGTAGGAGTATATTTCCTATTAACTTTGGTGAGTACTGAATACACATTTATTTTATACCAAATATTTATAAATTTATCTCTCTCTATATATAGCCTGCATATTTTTGTGCTGACACACAAATACATATGCAAAGCTTTAGTTGTCAGCCTGAGCTAGAGCACCAACAATGGTGATGCACACTACCCTCCTCCTCGTGGCAATTGTAGCCATCCTTCTCACTGACACCGCTCCCACCCTGGCCAAGGCCCCAGCCCTTGCAGCCAAGTCGACGGCGTACAAAATGCTAGGGCGATATGGCTTCCCACAGGGCATCCTCCCGTAGGGAGTGCATGACTACGAGCTCCGACCGGACGGCTCTTTTGAGGTACACTTCTCCGATGAATGCCAATTGCGTGTCGACAGCGAGTAAGACATCCACTACAGCACTCGGGTCGCCGGAAACATAAAAAATGACTTGATCAGTGGTCTCGAAGGCATTAAGGTGAAGGTCTTTGTTGCGTGGGTCAGCATACAGGAGGTTGGTCGCGATGGGGATGAGCTTAGGCTGCAAACCGGGATGATATCCAAGTCATTACCGGTAGACGTTTTCTCCTCTAGCCCTAAGTGTAACTGAGGCTTGACTGCAAGATCGACACAAGTGTAGCCACCCCAGTCTGCCTCTTCGATCACGTTGCTTCACGTTTCCTTCTTTCTTTGTAGGATTGATTATGCATGTTGGTGCTTGTTTTGCAACCCTTGCCATCTTACCAATTCATGTACTCCCATTGTAGTAGTATGGGCTGAGATTGAATGATATAAAAAGTGCCTTTTGTTCGTGATTGCAAAATTTATTTATGAGAATTCAATTAACGAGGTGTTGGACAGTGAATGGGTTATCTGATAAGAGAAGGCATAATGGTATTGTGGCACAAAAGGAAACTTTCACTTAATTAGCTCTCAGCATCATCTTAGATATAATTAGAATTTTTTTAATCTTAAAGATGGCTTACCACATTTCCCATGTGGTATCTTTTTTTTGCGAGGAATTTTTTTATCTATTAATCTTGCCACGTCAGCATTGGAGCGAGCCGAAGACGCGCCGTCGTCATCGCCCCTCCCTCACCGGAGTCAGGCCAAACTTATTGTATTAGATAGTCGGAAAGTCGTCGTGCTAAGGTTCCACGGGATCAGTGCACCAGAACAGTAAACATTGCCTATGAAGAGAAATATAGATCGAAAGGATCCAACATGAAGACACACGACAAAGATGAACACAAACTGGATCCATGCAGATCCACCAAACACTGGCACCGACTGAATCTAATGAGATCCGCCGAAGACACACCACCACATGCCCTTCGATGACGCTAAATGCATCACCATAATGGGCGCTAGGCGGGGAGAACCTTATTCCATCTTTAGAGTGACACCATCGCATGGTCTTCCTGAGTAAGACACAAACCGTCAGTACTAGGAAAAGGCCTACTAGTGGCACACCTGTTTTGCCTACTAATGACGCACTACAGGTGCGTCACTAGCAACCTTATTCCATCTTTAGAGTGACACCATCGCATGGTCTTCCTAAGCAAGACACAAACATTCACTACTAGGAAAAGGCCTACTAGTGGCGCACCTGTTTTGCCTACTAATGACGCACTACAGGTGTGCCACTAGCATCATGCCATTAGTATTTTTTACTAATGGCGTGGTGCGCCATTAGTACACCAGATATTAATGGAGCACCACATAGAAGTGTGCCATTAGTAACAATTTTTTTTTAATTTTTTTTTAAAAATTCAATTTTTTTTCTTAATCTCATGTCACTATGGCTTAATTTCGGGTCAATATGCTTAATCTCAAGTCAAATCGCACTCTATGGTTAAACTTCCCAGAAGGTCACCCATCCTCACACTACTCCAACCCGAGCACGCTTAACTTCCCAATTCTGTCCAACAGAAGGTCACCCATCCTCACACTACTCCAACCCGAGCACGCTTAACTTCCCAGTTCTGTCCAGCCCCAGCACCAGCTCACTTCACAGACACTTGTTGATATATCTATCATATCAGTCCTATTAAACCTTGTTGATGTCTAGGACTTTGTTCATGTTCATGAGTATGATGAAATTTTGAAAAAATATTTCAAACTTCCCGGTCATATTAC
>NW_024114863.1:0-6786 GCF_003073215.2 Triticum urartu | reverse complement strand
GGCGCTGAGGTCCGTCCCCCGCTGGGCCCGCCACGGCAGAGGCGGACGACGAGGAGGAGGCGGACTACGCGCACCTGTTGCCGGCTGGGAGGCGGCGGCCGCGCGTGACGGTGGAGCTGCATGCGCACTCGGCGCGCAGCGACGGCTTGCTCTTGCCCGCGGCGCTCGTGGAGCGCGCACACCGCAATGGGTTAAGCCTTTCTTCCCGCCTGTCACCAACTGCATAGACGTTCGCGACGTGCTCGACGAAACAACTGGCTCCAATGTTCTTCAGTTCCGTAATAGCCGATGCCATGTCCGAGCTCATCCTCGTGTGCTGCTAAACACCTCCGCCGCCACTTCTTTTACTCTTGCTATGCTTTGTTTCGGAAGGATGATGCCTAGCACGTTCGCACACTAACTCTGTTACCTGGTGATCAGTACAGGTGAAGGTGCTCGCACTGACTGATCATGACACCATGGCCGGTGTCCCGGAGGCGATGGAGTCGGCAAAGGAATTTTCCATCAGGATCATCCCAGGTGTTGAGATAAGCGCCCTTTATTCGCCTAGGTAACCCTTTTCTCGCCACCCTAAAATTTGTAACACGCCTTGATGGTCACACAGATGTGGTTAATTCTCAAAGTTGTTAATTGTTCTGAAAGCAATGGATCAGGAGCGGATGAACTTGTTCATATTCTCGCATACTACGATAGTTGGGGCCCTGGGAAATCTCAGGAAGTAGAGAAGGTTCTATCTAGCATCAGGGAGGGCCGCTATACACGTGCCAAGGAGATGCTATCGAAATTTAGGAACCTCGGCATGCCATTGAACTTTGAAGATGTGTCTACTATAGCAGGGAATGGAGTGGCTCCAGGGCGGGTGCACGTGGCGCGTGCCATGGTTGTAGCTGGATATTTTGATAATCTTTTTTTAAGCCCAGAACCGTGAAACAATCGTTCTACGGTATATTTTCATTGAAAGAAAAAAACAACAAAAAAGAAAAGGAAAACAGTATCTGCATAAATTGGTAACATGGGCAAGCTTTCAGCAGGTACTTGTACGATGGAGGGCCTGCTTATGCTACGTAAGTATACATTTTGAATCATGGTCATGCATGTTTTTGCTTCATTTCGCAGCAGATGCAGAGTAGTTAGTTTATACTGATGTGGATTTCTGTTGTTCATTTGTAGTGGCAGTGAGCCAGATGGGAATCTGTTGTGCAACTAATATATACAACTGGGGGCATAGCTGTTTTGGCTCATCCGTGGGCATTGAAAATCCTATTCTTGTGATAAAGGATTTGAAAGTTGATGGTCTGCATGCTATTGAGGTCTATCGAAGCGATGGAAAACTATCTAGTATGAATGGCATGATCATTTTTCAGTCATAACAAGTGATACTTTATGTTACCAATTTATGCAGATACTAATGATGCATCTAACGTATATGTCTATTTTATGCCTTCGTTGAGAAGAAAATGTCTAATGTATCTGAACTTCAATGGAATTAACTGCTGAATTTGTCTAAACCAGGTTTGAGTGATCTGGTTGATACTTATGAGCTTCTGAAGCTCGGTGGATCAGATTACCATGGACGAGATGACAAGGAAGAACCTGATATAGGAAGCGTTGATCTTCCAGTCTTGGCATTTTTTAGATTTCTTGAGGTAGCTCAACCAATTTGCTGCAATGCTATCAAGGAAATTTTTGCAAACACCACTGAAAGATCATAAGTATATATGGCCCAAAAGGATGTCATCGGACTATCTCTGTAGATGATTTATGTAATAGGTGCCTTTTCTTCTCCAGAACTGGAGGAAACAGGTGATTCTGAGATTGAGGTCCTCCGGGGGAAACTTGCAGACAGACGACAATTCTGTTCATAAAGGAACCATCGTTCTCATCGGCGGCTGCAGGCTGTTGTGTGACACAGAGATCTCATTTTTCTAGCAACTACAGGCACTCAGTGA
Source organism: Triticum urartu (assembly GCF_003073215.2). Taxonomy (NCBI): domain Eukaryota; kingdom Viridiplantae; phylum Streptophyta; class Magnoliopsida; order Poales; family Poaceae; genus Triticum; species Triticum urartu. Next base: position 4,837 of record NW_024114863.1, on the reverse strand, counting down.
AGCAGTAGGAAGGAGGAAGTTGGTCAGACGATTATCTGATGACCTGATATGCTACCTGGTGTCTTTTAGTAACAAATATAACTTCTTCTCCAGAAAAAAGAACATTGAGAGGCATGCTACAGTTTATTTTGCCCTGAGAATTGCTCATAATTTTGTAACAAAGACAAACATGCCAGTAGACCTCTTACACTTGACTCCGGCACCTCTTTCTAGAAATAGATGGAACTGAAGTTTCCTGTTCGATATTTTTACATACCTTTTGTCTAGGCCAAAGGTGTGATTCTTCAGGGTTAATACTTCATATATTGTTAGCTCTTGATTCTTGTAGGACATTTATGACAATTTAGCTTCAAATCTATTAGTATTTTTTCTGGGACATTTATAAGTGTGTGCCCAAGCTTCAAGTATGTACAGTGTGCACACTTTGTTCGACAAATTATAACCCCAATCAAGGTCAAAATCGATGCATATATGACATCACAAATCTCCTCCAAGGAATGATCATATAAAAAAGACACTTAAAAATACAATTCGTTCGAAGTATGTTGCTTTCCTTTCTTGAACTTGTATTCCGTCATTTATTAATATTTATTTACACGTCCATTAACGTATTATGAAGCTAATTTTACATAACATTACAGGGGCATGAATGAATAAGGAGTGAATTTAGATCATGGCCCTTCAGGTTTGAAGGTATTGTTCATGTAAATTTGTTATTCCTACTAAAATTGACATACTAATCCTACATGCACCTAAATATTCTTGCAGGGATATATTATGATAACTCCCCAAAATCAATACTGTATAATGACAGAAGTTGATAATCTATATCAGTAGGAGCAAGCTTTTTTTAGGGCCAATGACAGTGGGAAAGGCTCTCACTGACTTTTTTTTTCTTTATTAAAATATGTTAGGGGTCAACTATACAAATTTTTTCTTCCTCTGCTCCAAGAAAACCATGGAAACATGGTGGAAAGGACTAAAACAAAATAATTGAATGAACTCTTTATAGCGGAGAAGGTAAGAAAAAAATTCTTCTTCTGCTCCAAGTTTCACAACTCTAAATCTTTCAGTTGTAGAAGATAGCAAAATGGAGATTAGACTAATTTTCCTTCTCATTTTGAAGATCACAACAACATTTACTCCATCACAACGCACAGGAACCTTACTGGTAAGCGGTTACGTCAAAAAGAATTTGGAAATCAACAATCATCAGTTGTGAGATAACAAAATAATCACATCTGACTTGATCACTCAAAAGAACTTATGCAGGAGAGAACCCTTATTGTACCACTGCTCACGCCATAATTTATTTGATTCAACTCGAGAGCTTTTCTATTCCCCCAAAGCCCAAGATATACAACATTGTTTGAGAGAAAGGTAACAACCTGAGCAGATTCTAGATAAGAAGGTCGAGGAAGATTCTGTTCCTCAATTTTTAAAGTCACGGAAGTGCATGAAGCTAGATTTGAGAGTGAGACTGAGAAGAAAAGACCATGGGGTGATCAAAGTACAACAGGTGGTTCAAATAGAATGTTTACAATACATATGTATACAGTTCAATTTCAGTTTATAGAAATGAAAAGTTTGGTACATCTCGACTGAAATAAAACTCAAACGCCTGGGCGGACACCCAGTCAGTGACTGGTCACAAAAAAGTGAACCCGACATTTTGTTTAAACGGGTCTCAAATGCCCGCGTTGATCGACGCCCTTCATATCCAATCCAAATCTAGGGCGGACATGGGGCGCCCAGGTGCGTTCGCCACGTCAGACTCTAAAGCCCTACCCCAGCACAGATTGCACCAAATCCACCAAACTCTTTCTCCTCCTCCCATTTGCCACCTACCTTTCCCGCTGTCGAGCCCTCACCATCCGCCACCCTTAACCCTTCCTCATCGCCGGTCCCGATCCGTCGCCCTAGATGTCGTCCCGCCCGTCCCCGACCCCCGCGACAGAGGTTGTGTCCGCCTCGTCCTTCGGTGTCCCATCCTTGCCGTCGAGGGATTTGAGGAGAAAGGGGCATGAGAGATGGAGGGGAGAGGAGGTATCGACCGACGTTGCGAAGGGAAGAGGAGGATGCGGTGATGCCGTCGAGGGGAGGAAGGTGGCAAGGACAGAAGCGGATGGGCTCTAGCAGTGGCGCGAAGAGGAGGAGCGTCGACGCCCTGGAGGAAGGATGAGGGGCCGATTGACATCGCGGAGGATAGGAGGGGTCGGGCGATGGTGGAGCGGAAGGGGCACCATTCCTGCGAATGAAACTGGCGACAACATTTCTGATATTGTGAATGAATATCGTAAGTGTATCAAGTAATTCTTAATTCCTAACAGGTTATTTAGTTGGTTCATCACTCTCTATGTATACATAGTCTAATTAATTTTTTATATGAACTTAAATCGCAAGTGAAGTAGATTCCAATTGTTACCCAATTGCACTCATGCTATCTCCAACATCCACTATGTTTATATATAAACTCAACCAAAATATTCCAAAAGCCCGTGGCAACACACGGGCATTCTACTAGTATAGATTAATGGCCTGCTTAATTTGATGCCAACGTTTGGCATTCCATTGTTTGGGCATAAAACACCGAGCTTATGAATAATTGCTAAATATTGGTAAATTTGATTTACTAAATGTTGTCTTGCCAAAATATTGGCTAGCCTATTTTTAGTTGAAGACCAAACATTCACTACCAAACACACGTGTTTTTAATCGAAATAAAAAATTTATCATAAGCATACGTTTCAGTGATGCAGTGACCTATGTAGAGTTTGCATAATCGAAACTACTGTGTCAAAAACGCTCTTATATTATGGGACGGAGGGAGTAGCTCTTTTTGTCGTTGTCACCTCTTCCGTGTTTGTTGGGGTTGATGCATTCCGTGTTGTACAAATACCTTTTCCTTTTCTTCTTTAATATATATATATATATATATATGTTTACATATATACTGATGTGTTTGTACGTGAAAAAGATATATTACAAAAAGTACATCGCAGATGATATTTTTTCAACAAAACTCGTATTGAGGTATCTTAGAATATTTAATGAAGTATATTAAGAATAATAAAGAGGTATAATTAATGCGTATATGAGGTATATTGAGAATGAGAGTACATACTCACAGGAGTACAGAAGAGGATATATATATATATATATAACAACGTGGAAAGAATTCTGTGTTCTCAAGAAAAACATGCAATAACCAAATTTCCTCTTTGAAATGATGGGAAAGAGATACATAACTATATAATTTTGTTCAAAAGAACATGAGAGAAATACTCGTGAAAATATATAGTATGAATCCTTTAGACAAAGAAGGATCGGTTTGTGTTGTTGAGTGATAACAAAATGAAGTTTTCAAGTTGCTATTCATAAATAAAAAAGACTAAATTAGTACTTCTACTGCCCATGGGTAAGTGAGAATCGGTCGATCTCCTTGATTCATTATCATTAATAAAAACAATCGTAAAGCTTTTGTGTGATTATATGTGACAATAAACTCATTTTATGAAAGACTGAAAAAGGAAATATGAATAATAAATTTTCCTTTTCACAAGAATGAGAGATAAATGGTAGCTAACATACATACATACATACATACATACATACATACATACATGAATTCTTCATATGAAGAGGGTTCAGTGTATTGTGTTGTTGTTGAGCTAAAACGAAGAAGAAGAACTGATTGAAGTTGATAAAAACAGAGAATGGGTACAAATAGGTTTATGTCCAAAATCTGAGAGATAATATATTATCCTAGAATGTACCTCTAGGAAGTTTATTATAATTTAGAAGCTCGAAGATGTACCTTTAAAAAATATATAAAATGTGCAATGCAAGGGGTTTTAATCAAAATAAAAAGTGTTACCAAGAGCCTATCAATTTGGTGATTCGATGGCCCATGTAGAGTTTGACATAACTAGCTAATCAAAACTTCTAGCTCTCCACACCGTTGCCATTTTCCTTTGTTTGTTGGGGTTGGCGCATTTCTTGCTGTACACTCCCTTCATTCTTAAATATAAATCTTTTTAGAGATTTCAATATAGACTACATACGAATGTATAGACATAGTTTAAAGTATAGATTCACTATGCTCCGTATGTAGTTTATATTAGGAAATCTTCAAAAAGACTTATATTTAGAAACGGATGAAGTATAATTTTTTAATCTTTTCTTTCTTTCAAGAAACAACACAGAAAGAATTCCGTGATGAAAAAGAAACATGCAATAACTAAATGCCCTCTTTGAAAAGAGGATAGAGAAATACATAATTTGTTCTTTCAAAAGAACATGAAAGAAATATGCATAGAACTATATAAGCATTTGCCATGGAAATCACCAACGAAATCATCAAGTTCTATTAACATTCCAATGAAAGTTGTTGGCTGGGCTGCCCAGGTTCACCGGGAGGCAGCTCCGCCGTTGTATATACGTATGAATCCTTTCGACAAAGAAAGAAAGAAAAAGATCATTTGTCGTTGTTGAGTTATAACAAAAGGAAATTTGAAGTTGATATTAAGAAAGCAAAAGCAGAAATAGAATTATAAAAGGAGTACTAGTGTTGCCCATGGGTAAGTGAGAATTGCTCGATCTCCATGACTCATTGACAAAAAAATGATGAATCTCCTTGATTCATTAATCACTTGTCCACCATATTTTTGGGTTCAATTGCCCTTTCATCGCTCAAAAATACATGAAAAAAGAGGCAGCAAATTTACACATGGTCAAAAAAAGGGGAAAAAAGAATACGAGAGAAGGCCTTTGCCATCTCTCGGTCTGTTAGATGGCCACTTGACTTGTAGCATTAGCATGCTAGCGCGGCGTAGCT
>NW_024114862.1:0-21665 GCF_003073215.2 Triticum urartu | reverse complement strand
GGCTTTGCAGGCGTCCGGGGCGCTGCCACGTCCGCTTCTAACTGCACTGGCCCACCCAAACCCCCTCCTTCGCCCACGCATGCTTCCTACTCAAAACAGCCAGCGCTGCTTCAGAGCGTCAATGCCGCATTCATGCCCAGTCAGAGCGAACATGACCTCTCACTGGCACCGGTATTGAAGCGGCGCGCCGGTCGAGAGTGCACCGCCCGCGTCGCTTCCTGGTGCATGCGACTGCTCCGCGTTCAAACGACAATATGGTTGTCCGCCGCCCTTCACTAATGACACACGGTTGCCGAGAATTCTACTCCGACGCCACCCGTCCGCCCGTCTCCTGCTCGCTATTGCCATTCGTCGGCTATATAAACTACATCCCCGACCATAGCCACAGTCATCCTCCTCTTGTCCCTTTCTCCTCGCTGCACCATGCCCACCATGGTATCCTCACCCTCCAAAGCCCTCTGGGACCGACTTTCGACCAAGACCGATAAAAAGAACAAGATGGCCGCCATTGCTGCCGGCAAGCATACGGGGGCGATGACACCCCAATGGAGGATGCGTCCAAGGACGAGTTGGCGCCACCCTCACCGATGCATTGCAGCATGACCACCAACGAGACCCGTGCCCACTACATGGACATGATGCAAAGGAGCGGGAGTAGCAGATTCGGGAGGCGTAGGCCGATACGGCCTACAACCTCCGGCTCCTCGAGGAGCAGCGGCAGGCGGAGGAGTAGTTTGAATGAGATTGAGGCAAGTTGCCAAGTGGCACATGATTAGCATATAAACCAATTGGCCAACTGGGCGCTAGGTAGTTTGAATGCGATCCATGGCTGCATCTCCTTATGGACACTGTATATCTGAAGTAAGAGTTGTTTAACTTAGCTCTCAGTTTACACTTGAAGCAAGGTGCAGAATATGTGCATGTGAAGCAAATCGAGATTAGCAAAGTCCTAGCAAACTAGTTTTGCAGCTCGTAATCACATGCGTAACAGGATAAGGATGTAGCTAGCGTCAAGATGGGGCTTTCCGCACAGTTCGGTTTAGCACGTGCGACTGAGGCAACTAGCCATGCAAGTGGCACATGATATATTAACCTATAAACCAATTGGCTAATGTTGAAGCATCTAATCTATCCTCCAGCCCTCGATATCCACACGCACATGTTGAAGCATCTTTCTCCTTGGACCAGTACCGGCTATAAGTGCACTGCTTAGCAACACCTCGAATTGGCAAATAGGTAATTTGAATAGGAACCATTGGATGCACTGCCTAGAATCGGTTGACGCAACTAGCATATCCATATCATCACAAAAAAAAAATGCAAATAACTATGGGCTTGTCGTCTATGCCATATGTACAAATTGGGTTCATTTTAATGGCATATGCATAGTTGTTACAATGAGATTGCAAATATGACATATTGATGATCTCATGCATAGCATATGACAAGTCAAGAGGACTGTCAAACATGATGTGACCGAGAAAATTATCACAAAAAATCCTATACAACATGACATCACAACTAATAGACTTTACATGGCAATCATCAAACTCATCATAAATGGGTAAATCATCGCATGGGGAAATCAGACTAGCATGAAGCATGGCAATAGTTGGATCGACATCATACAAGCAATCAATATTCACTAGTGGGACAAGAGCATCACTTTCACCTATTTTACCTTTGTCATTTTACTCATGTGGTGTAGGTGAGGTGGTAAAGACCAAATTGTGGCCATCTTCATCGTGATGGAACCATGTGGGGTGGATCATATTCCACCATGGCCATCGTCTTGTCGAAAGGAAGGGCGAAGTCGTCGAGGATCGGTGCGCGTCATCATATATGAGATCTAGCACCAAATGAGAAGACACAATAAAGGTAGAGGTTAAGTCGTTAGAGTTCACAATGTCCTCACAAGACCTATCAACTTCCTCTCTCAACTCTTGTGGTGGCTCACTCACTCCCTCAAAGTAGATGCACCCAAAGTCACATATGATTGAGTCACTCATCTCACTCAATTGGTGTGGGTTGCGGCTCTCCTCGCATGAAAATTGGGGCAACTCATTATATATGGGGCTAGTGGTGAAGTCGCTCTCACTCTCAATATGGTGGCACAAGTCTCTTAACTCATCTCCAAACACCGCCGTGGTCGAGGGGAAAATCTCATGCTCAGCCATCTCGTCATTGTTGCCGTTGATGAAGGCCGAAGATGGCACATCATAACTATCGCCTCCAAAGATGCAAGCATCATCCTTGCTCACCACCTTGTCGCTCGCCTCCAAATCTTGGTCCTTAATTGGCTCCGTAGTCGTAGTCGTCGCTGCACCATCTTCAAAAAGAGTCATGGTAGACTCGGCATCGTCAATGCCACAAAGAGGTATGGCAGTGAAGTCGAACTTCGGAGCGTTGTCGGGCTTGGACATCTTGGTGGTACTATCCTCATGCTCGTTGTCGTGGAGCTTGATCGTCGCAAAGTGTGCTTGGGGTGGAGAAGCCTTGAAAGAGGGCATCAAGGCGACAACATTCATAAAGAGGTCTAGACTCCGGTGGGTTAACCAACTCATGGAAGCGGGGAGTAAGGAATGGAGTGTGAAGTTCATACGCCAAATTTTCCACTAGTTTGATGTAGAAGAGATTTGCAAGATTACCATCCCAAGATCAGAGGCAAAGGACTGCATCGCATGGCATTATGAGAAGAACAGGATGTTTTTGGTGAGAAGCACATATGAGCCAGCGGCCAATCTGCAAACTAGCTCGCTGCTCCTTCTAGCTCGATTAGAGAGGCGGATGATCGATCTATCTGGGATCTGATATGGAAAGCTAAGGTACCACAAAAATTCATGATTTTTGGATGGAGGGTCGCTACTAATACTCTAGCGACAAAGAAAAACAAGTTTAGAATAACTATTGAGTTGGATGCCATCTGCAATATATGCTGCAAGTACCATGCGGTTGTTTCCTGCATAAAGAGTAGAGCACTCAGAACAGCTATGAGGAAAGAATGGTCGCTCCCTGATGAGAGAGCCTTTAGGTACACGGGGAAGGACTGGCTTCAGGTGCTCCTTGACACTGAACCCGTGGACACTCGCGCTAATATTCTGCTCCAATTGTGGATATGCTAGCACCTACATGAGGACTGCATTCGCAATACGGGCAAAGAATCGATTATGGGAACTGTGCAGTTCTTGCTGAGGTATTCTGAAGAATTTAAAACGGCGGAAATGAGTGGCGATCATGAAACAGGAAAAGGTGTGGGTGCCATTGCGGTGCAGCAACCCCGCTGCCCCACAACGAAACACTCACACCGGACAGGGCCGGCCGTGGGATCAATCAAACTAAATTCGGATACCTCGTACATGGAGGAAACGAGTGAATCTTCTACAGGTGTTGTGGAGGCCGAAGCAAAAGCAGCCCTTATTGGGTTGAACGCACTCTCGAGGGTCTACATGGGCCCTGTGTTTTTGGAACTTGGACTACCAAATTCTGCTGAAGGAACTGATGACTGGAACCAGTCCCGCTCCCCTGCTATGGACTTCTAAGAGACATCAAGCAAGCACTCACAAACTTCTCGGATCATAGTATCAGCTGCGTGGGGAGATTATGCAATGCCCTTTCTCATGGGCTTGTAGCATTCACCAGGAATTCGGAAGACCAGGAGAGGATTGCGGACGCACCGGACTGCCTCCACCCGCTTATGATATCTGAATTTGTAGTTTCAGCAGAGTAATTTTTCTACTCTGAATCTCAAAAAGAAAAAAAATCCTAAGATGTAGCTTCAAGATGGGACATGCTTTACACACAGACCATTGCAGATGATCTGCTAGAGTTGCTAGAGTTGCTCTAAGATGGGACATGCTTTATACACAGACCATTGCAGCAGATGTGATTGAGGCAACTTGCTAAGTGGGACATGATTAGCACAAAAACAAGAACAGGGTGTCACCCTATTGGCTAGGATAGCACAGAGCTATCTCGCCCACCCTGCTTCGAGTCACGGACTGACCCATTGTGTTTAGAGTTTCTTCTATAAAATTTTTCCTCGAAGGGCTAGTCCTGGATGGTTTCAGCTTTTTATTAGCATAAAATGAATTGGCCAATTGGGCGGTAGGTAGTTTGAATAGGATCCAAGGCTGCACCTCCTTATGGACACTGCAGATCTGAAGTAAGAGTTATTTACCTTAGCCTCCAGCTCTCAGTTTACACTTGAAGCAAGGTGCAGAATATGTGCGTGCGAAGCAAATCTAGGTTACCAAAGTCCTAGCAAACTGGTTTTGCAGCTCGTAATCACATGCGTAGTAAAATTATGAATGCCCATCTCATTGATGGATCTGGTCAACTAGATTGACGGCACCACGTAGTATGACTTATGTCATTAAAAGCTAAATATGTCTATTATTAAGGTGAAAATAATAATATTGGACTTCTCATGCATTAATAATATTTCGATGGTGCTTGTTTCCAATGATTTCCATGTGTACGAAAAAGTAACAGCCAAACAAGCATGTTAAAGACTATTTTATTTGTAACAAGTCGGATAAGGATGTAGCTAGCGTCAAGATTGGGCTTTCCGCACGGTTCGGTTTAGCACATGCGACTGAGGAAGTGGCACATGATTAACCTATAGACCAATTCGTGGGTGCTAGGTTATGTGAATGGCATCTAGCCATGCAAGTGGCACATGATGGATTAACCTATAAATCACTTGGCTAATTTGGCGCTAGGTGATTTGAATAGGATCCACAGCTGCACCTCGATCCTTGTGGACGCGGCGGATCTGAAAGCAAGAATCGATGAACTTAGCCTCCAGCTCTCAGTCCACACGCACGTTTTGAAGCATCTTTCTCGTTGGACCTGTGCGCAACGCTTAGCAACACTTCCAATTGGCCAATTGGTAATTTGGATAGGATCCGTTGAATGCACTGCCTAGAATCGACTGAGGCAACTGGCCGTGGCACATCATTAACCAACGAACCAATTGGCCAAGTGGCACTGACACATGATTAACATACAAATCACTTTGCCAATTGGGCGCTTGGTAATTTGAATAGTGCACCTCCTTGTGGACGCTGCTGGTCTTATCTGAAGCAAGAATGGATGAACTTAGCCTCCATCTCTCAATCTTCTGCTATAAATGCACTGCCTAGCAACACCTTGTGACATCATCCAAGTGAAGCAGCTTGCCCACCGGTCACCACTCACCACCACATCCTCCATTCCCGTTCTCCTTAGCAATCCAAGGAGCTAGCAAGCAATGGCGAATCTGCGGCTCCATGGCACCATCAATGCTACCATCGTGGGGGCCGACAACATCCAGGATCGCTCCCGCCACACCGGCATCGTCCCCAGTTTCCTCGGCAATGTACGTCAGCTGGATGTCTTGTTGGTCTTTTCATTTTACACCAAAGTTAGCTTCGCTATAGTGTCACTAATTAAAGAGCCCTCCCGTTAAAGCTTTACATTTTTAGTGATAAATCGAAAATGCTGCTAAAACTTGCTATTTTCTGCTGTAGTACTAAATCTGGAGTCATTTAGCAGCGCTATAAGTTGCTATTGGACTAAAACTTTCTAGGCTTTTCGAAAGTCACGTCGCAGCGGCCCAAATTTCTATCTCATTCTACCTTCTTGTTATATATATTGATGCAAAACTTGGTTATTGAATTAGGATGCCTTATCAGTGCTCGAATGTTTTAGTGTGAACATTTATATGTCAAGTATATGGGATATATCACATGTGATGCATGATTGCATGCATATTTTTTCATTTATTATTATTATTTTAGAAATGCTAAATGGGCTTTAGCTAGCTTTGCTATAGTTTTTGACAGAGTCATCGCTGAATGACATAACTAGCTATTTAAAACTATGGTCTACCTTACACTCTGAATTATCGACTTAACTAAAAGCTATTCCCGTACGTAGATTGTGCAAGGTGTCCAGGAGACGACGGGTTTGGGCAAGGGCCTGCCGCGGGTGTACGCGGCCATCTACCTCGGCAGTGCATGCGTCGCCCGGACGCGTACCATAGCCGTCCCTTCAACGGGAATCGCGCGATGGAACGAGCCGCTCCGCGCCTACTGCGCCCACCACGCCGCCGACGTCGTCATCTCGGTCATGATCGAGCAGCTCGGCCTCGCCGATGACACAGTCCTCGGCAGCGCCTACCTGCCCGCTCTGGAGCTCCTCAACAGCGACGACACGATCGACCGCTGGTTCGACGTCCTTGGCGCCAACAGGAAGAAGCTCTGGGATGGGCCCAAGATACAGGTGCAGATCAACTTCCGCGATGTCGCTGACCAAGGCCTGGCGTGGGGCGGCGGTGTCGGCGTTGGCGGCGCCAAGGTGCCCCATACCTTCTTTTCGCAGAGGACGGGGTGCAAGGTCACCCTGTACCAGGACGCGCACGCGTCTGAGGAGTTCGACCCCAAGATCCAGCTCGACGGCGGCGGGCTCTACAAGCCTGGGCACTGCTGGGAAGACCTGTACGACGCCATCAGCAATGCACGGCATCTGGTGTACATCACCGGCTGGTCGGTGTTCCCCCACATCACGCTGGTGCGGGACGGGGAGCAGCAGGAAACCCTCGGCGAGCTCCTGAAGCGCAAGGCCAGCGAGGGCGTGCACGTGCTCCTGCTGGTGTGGAACGACGTCTCCTCCATCGAAGGCGTGTATGAAGCCGGCCTCTTGGACACGAGGGATGAGCTGACGGAAAAGTACTTCCGCGGCAGCCGCGTGCAGTGCGTCCTCTGCCCGAGGAACATGTACCTCAGAGGCTACATCTTCGACGCCAAGAGACCTACCGACTCCATCTTTTGCAGCCACCACCAGAAGGCAATCGTCGTCGACCAGGAGCTGCCTTCGTCGTCGTTGTCGGACGGGCGCCGCCAGATCGTCAGCTTCCTCGGCGGCCTCGACGTGAGCTATGGACGCTACGACACGCAGTCCCACTCCCTGTTCAGGACGCTGGGCACGGGGCAGGCGCACAGCAAGGACTTCAACCAAACCAACTTCAGGGACGAGGGTGCGACGCTCGAGAAGGGCGGGCCCAGGGAGCCATGGCACGACATCCACGCCAAGGTCGAGGGCCCTGTGGCATGGGACGTGCTCCACAACTTCGAGCAACGATGGAGGATACAAGGCGGTGACAAGGAGCACCTGGTCGACCTTGTAGCCATCGAGGGCAAGGTCGCACCGTCCTCATTGCCAGTGACACTCCCCGGCGACCAGGAGGCGTGGAGTGTGCAGCTGTTCCGGTCCATCGACAACATGGCCACCGTGGGCTTCCCCGACTCCATGGAGGCTACCTACGAGGCCGGCCTCGTCCAGGACAAGCACCATGTGTTCGAGAGGAGCATCCAGGACGCCTACATCCATGCCATACGTGCCGCAAAGAGCTTCATCTACATCGAGAACCAGTACTTCATCGGCAGTTCCTTCCAGTGGAAGTCCGGCGTCGGCATAGATCCGGCGGCAGTCCAGGCGAATCACACGATCCCCAGAGAGCTGTCTCTCAAGATCGTGAGGAAGATCGAGGCCGGTGAGCGCTTCGCGGTCTACGTCGTGGTCCCCATGTGGTCGGAAGGCTACCCTACGCATATGTACAGGCAGGCGATGCTGGACAACCAGAGGAGGACCATGTCCATGATGTACAACGACATCGCCGCTGCGCTGCAGGCCAAGAACATAGACGCCGATCCCAGGGACTACCTTACCTTCTTCTGCTTAGGGAACCGCGAGGCGAGGAACCCAGAGGGCGGCGAGTACCAGCCTGCGAAAAGCCCAGAGGACGGGACGGACTATGCCAAGGCGCAGAATGCACGCCGGTTCATGATCTACGTTCACTCCAAGATGATGATAGGTACGTAATATCTCCCCTCTGTTATTGTGTGCTTGCATTGCTTGATCGCTAACTAATATGCACGTCTCGTCTTGTTCAGTTGATGACGAGTACATCATTGTCGGATCTGCCAACCTCAATGAGCGGTCCATGGCGGGGAACAGGGACACCGAGATTGCAATTGGCGCGTACCAGCCGCACCGCATCAACACCGGTACTGAGCTCGCCAAAGGACACGTCCATGGCTTCCGGATGTCGCTCTGGTATGAGCACCTCGGCAAGACGCACGACGACTTCCTCCGCCCGGGGAGCGTAGAATGCGTGCGGAGGGTCAACAAGATGGCCGATGAGTACTGGAACCTCTATGTCGGCGACGAGCTTACGAGCGACCTCCCAGGCCACCTTCTCACCTACCCCGTCGCCGTAAGCAAGGCCGGCACGACCTGGATGATACCGGGATTCGAATTCTTCCCTGACACTCAGGCTCGCGTCCTTGGTAAGCCAACTGGACATGACGATTATTTCATGAGCACATAGATGGAGCCAGGTTTGCTAGCTGCTCCTAGCTAGTAGTGGTGTTTGATTAATTCTGGCACGTCAGCTTTCTTAGTTACTCCTAGGATTTAGTTACTGTTTTCCTAAAACTATTTCCCATTTTCTGTTAGCTAGTTTGTTAGCATGAACCGCGTTTTGTGCGAGCCATGCCTTTGTACCGCGAGCAGGCAGTTCACACGCTTTCCCTTTCATGAATAAATGGAGGAAGAAATAATGAGAAAACACTCTCTCAAGCTCTCATATATAGCTCTGGCCAACAGCTTGATTCTACTCCCTCCGAACCAAAGTGTCGTGTCGTGGTTTTAGTTCAAATATTAACTAAAACCTCGACACTTATTTTGGATCGGCGGGAATACCATTTATGTTCAGCTGTTGATGTCGTGTTTTGAGTCAGAGTACCATTTAGCTAGGGTTTTGAGTCAGAGTTTGTGCGATGGAGACTGATTATTTTCGCTACAAATACAACATGCCGACATAGTACTAGTATATATCTTACAGAAGCACATATCAATATTACTCTGTAAGCATTTTAAATCTCACAAATAAATCTGAAAACATGCATTAAATAAGTCATCACACCTTATTTCTCTGGAGAAGGGATTGAAATAGCGATGACCTTGTTCTCTGCAGAAACGTTACCGGAAAAGAGATGCAATGTTTCCTGCCCTCCCTGTTATGCAACGATTCTACAATTAAAATATGTAAAATTATCAGTTCTACAGAAAAACTTTCAGATATTCAGTGGCATCGAATTAGTGAGTTACAGTATATGCACAACCGAACAACTAAACAATTGAGGAAGCTAGCTAGGCATTCTGACAACCCATGGTAGTACGTTATTTGCTTTGCCGAAAGAGTTTGAACCCCAACCCTGAAAGCTGACTGCAGCCCCGTTATTCAGAGGATGTTACTGGAATCTTTTGAAAGATTTAATTCTTTAGTAGTGTACTACCTTGGCAAGTGTGGATTTTCAATTCATGAGTCAAAGTCGTTGCCCCCAAGTAAGTAAATCATCCATTAGCCTTAGATCTTGCGCTGGCCGCCAATTTAAAAGGCGCTGGACTGTTACTAAACTAAACTAAACACTGTTATATGTTAGTAAAGCATGCCATTGAGCCACACTATAAACAACACTACTTGGCTTCAGATCTCGTGCTGGCGGTGTAGCGGTCTTCAAGGCCCGTGCACGTGACATCACTTAAGCATCCATCAGCGTACCATCGAGTGAAACGAAACATGATATTTCCTGTCTCTTCCTCGTGGTTTGTTAGTAGGCAGAAAGAGTTTATTTGTCTCCAGCCCAGGGGAAGAAAGAAAATAACAAGTGGTTGGTGAAGATGGGGAAAGAACACAGGAAGCTGAAGAGTGGACGGAGGGAGTAAGCAAGCAGGGCCTTCAATGTAGATTGTGGCCTTTTTAACCTGCTCTGCCACCGTGCTATAGTAAGCTGCAACCATGAGCATGAGGAGTACCACTACCAGTTCACTGCAATAATATTGAGTAGCTGTCTGTGATCAGGTATTCAGGTTCATTGTGCAAGCTACGTACCTACAGTAGCTTTGTGTGATCGATGTAGCTTAATTATCCATAATGCTGATCGAGGTATGAGGTGCTATCCTTGCGTCTCAGTGGGTGAAAAATCCACACGTCTCTAATCCAAGAATTCCAGTCGTTTCGGTCTATTCAAACAGTCCGATCGAATTTCACCAAGAGATGAAATAATCCATCGATGATGAAAGGTAAAACAAAACAGGAGGCAAATTAATTAATACCTTCCTTGATGCAGTCGATGTCGACGAGAAGTTGTTCCTGCAATTTTTGCAGATAATATAATTCACCCTCCAGCAAACGAAAACAGAACGGAGGAAACCGGTTTGGGGGAATTGATTTGTTGGTCCGTAGTGTACGTACCTAGGGTTCCTGGATGCAGACATGCAGTAGGCCAGTAGCCGAGCTCCCTGCGCTGCGCGCCTGCGGCCAGGGGGGCAAAGGCGTCATCGGTGAGGTGGGCCATGTTGGATTATGGATGGGCTTAGGCCCATATAAGACACTAATCCCTGATTAATCTCTAAGGTCCATGCGTGTGTACGGTAAGTGGTGGAAAGTATGAGAAGTTTAGTCCCATATTGCTACAGTAAGAAGAGTGAGACCTTTTTATAAGGGCTGCTCTACCACTTGCTATTGGGAGCTTGGGAATAGGAGCTGTACACGCGCACTCACGCGACTGCTCCCGATCCGTCCCCAACTTCGTCCGCCTCTGCTTCCACTACTTCCCCTGCATCAACACCATGGCCGACGACGCGGCCTCCAAGAAGAAGGCCACGGACGACGCCGAGGCTGCTGCTGCGTTGGCCTGGCCAACCGGAGGGTATGATCTGTTCATCCCTCGTTTACTCGTACTTATACTAGCCATATATGTGCTGCTCATAAATGGTTCGATTCTATGTTCTGTACGTGCTAGTATGCTTAGGTATCGCTATGAGATGCATACCTTTTATGCCATGCTTACTGTTCACTCGTGGATAAGTCTAATCGAAAAAGTGCTAATATTTCCAACATGCCCAGGTGAACACCCCGCCGCCGATAGGGCAAGCAGACCCCACGGGCCGCTAGCGAAGAGTACAACCGAGGAGAAGCTCCTACCGCCATGGCAGTGGGGATTCAGATGGGGACAGAGATGAAGACCAGCCCGAGCTGGAGGGGAGGGTTTGGGGAGGAGGAGAAGGTGGGGGTGCTCTCGCTCTCGCAGGAAAGAGGAGGGGAGAATGTGGAACCTCCCGTCGTCAGTGTGGCCGGAGCAGGAGGGGACGGCGGAGACACACAAGTCCTGTTCTATTGATCAAATACCACTTAAAGTGGGATACAATAAGGATCGTGGGGTTGAAATCAAACATGGTGTCCCTCATCCAGAGAATTGAAAAACTTAGCTAAACTATCTGCTTCTTTATTTGCCGTTCGTCCTTCAAAGATAAATTTGTAGTTAAAATTGGCTGCACGCTCCTTGATCTCTCTTACAATGCTCTCATAGTTGCTCATTGTGCCTTCATATATCTAGTTGACAATTAGCTTCGCATCCGACGCAACAACAAAATTATGGATGTGCAAATCCTCAGCTAGCGACAGGGCCTCTCGGCAAGCAATTGCTTCGAGAATAACCAAGGCTGAGCTACCCATAAACGAACCCCCTGCACTTCGGCAAAACGCAACTGCAGATCTGCCAAGTCCAGAACATGCAACACTAGCATCCACGTGGATTTTTGCATGGTCCGGCGGTGGCGCCTTTGATCTGGTAGTTATGTCTGTTGGAATAGTATGGATTGATATCCTTGTAACCGGAACAATCTCAAGGTCAGCAATGAATCTATTTATAAACTGATGGGTTGCTGAGGGCGTTTGATATATCTCTTCATGGATGACTTTTCTCCTGGCCCACCAGATTGCCCATAGTGTCACTGATAGTCTGGCAAAAGACTCATGTGAAAGTGTGTCAACCATCGAGAACAACCATTGTTTCGCACTCGGTTCCGTAGTTCTGCACAAGTGTTCTGCTAGATCACCATCAACAAGTGCTCATACGCATCTTGCCATAGTGCACTCAAGTAAAGAATGTCTCCAGAAATCTGCACCTCCACATAATGTACACTGACTCGAAGTAGCCATTTTTCTATGTGCTCTCACATCCTCAGTCGGAAGGGAATTTTTTGCTAACCTCCAGAGAAATATTCGTATCTTGCCTGGGACTGGCATTTTCCATAATGTGGCATCTTGATCATTACTCAAAGAGCCAGAAGCCTAGGCGCCCTGAATCGCTGCCGTTCGCGTGGATCGGTAGGTGGGCCGCGGCCCAATAGCATTTACCTGTTGGCTCGTTCGTCTGCTCGTCCGTCACTGATTTTGAAAGAGTTCACAAAATTTAAAAATGTCCTAGATTTTTTTTAAAATTCACAAAAATTGAGGAAAAAGTTCATTAAGTTTTAGAAGTTTCAATTTTTTTAAAAAATATTGAATTTTAAAAATTCTAAATTAAAAAGAGAATAACGGATTTGGAAAAGGATCACCAGTTTGAAAAATGATAGTGATTAGGAAAAAGTTCACTAAATTTAGAAAAATTCGTCAATTTCAAAATAACCCTGAATTTGAAAATAGTTCGTGCATTTGAATAGAAATGGAAATGAAAACCAAAAAAGAAAAAAAAAGTAAACTAGGTTCCGCTCACTACATCAACTAAAGCAACTGCATCTGGAGCACTTACCAGGGAAAATAGAATAAATAATGACGTAGTACGAGGGGATTTTTTTTCTCACTATTTTGCCATCCCGTGATCAGTTCCAATTTCGTAGTAGGAGACATACTCAAAGTCAATAGATTCATGTCCTTTTTCTATAGAAATAGGCTTGGTCAAGTGCTTAAAAAAGAGGTGACCCGAATGATTTTTAAGTAGAAAAAGAAAAATAGATAGAAACTGAACAGTAATCCATGACAAAGAAAACCAGAGAAACCACCCCGAAAAAAATCCAGCGGGAACTGTCCCCCAAACCAGCGCTATCGTGCTAGGGAGAGGATCATTTTGGGTCTGCATGTTATGTGTCGTTTTAGAAAACAGGTTACTAAACTGAGAAAAGTTCAAGAACTTAAATAAAATATTGAATTTAAAAGAAATGCAAAATTATAAAGAGAATCATGTGTAGGTGCCGGGTACTAATAGGCATACTCTGAAAGCGTTCTAAAGAAAGTGTGCTACCAAGTTCTATGCATATCAGCCTAAGGAGCATAGCATGAGGCCATGCAGTGAGTGAGTTGTCTTGCAAGCCAACCTAAGGCATTCCACCATCGCCATGTGATTTAATTTAACATTGAATTTTCAGCTTGTATCTTTAGCCATGAATTTCGAACCTCAAATGTTGAGGCTCATAATCTCACAAAGTATGCTTTATCCCTAGGGTTCGCCGCCATGTTTGGTTAGGCGACCCCGGTGATCTTGTGTTCATCCTTGTAAACATTGAGATGTCGTAATAAAGCTTAGTGAGATTGTAAAAGAAAGTTATTTACCGATAAAATTATTTTGGAATAGGGAGTCTTTCGCCATCACACGGTTGTTAATAAATTAATAATACTCTAAGCCAAGTTTAATTAGACATACACATGATTGCAATAATATTAATTTTTGAAGGGGTTAAGTTTCAACCACTTGCATTACATGAAATTTCAAAAATGATTGCATGCAAATCATGCTCCTAAAGTCTTCTACGACATGAAAGGGGTGCCACACAAACACACACAAAGGAGCTTCTCCATGACGGACATGAAATAGTGTTATCCTAAAAGTATGAGTACTCCTAGAAATTATATGTTTCTAAAAAGAACTTCCATCAAATAGAGAGTTTTCCTAAAAAGGAAGATAAACAAAGAAATGGATGACTAGAGAATAAATATGGTTACCATTCTGTCGTTTGGTCCCTGATCGTGCCATCGCCCTTGTTAGAACTTGTTGTTCCATGCATAGAAAATCCATGGTGTCTATTTTGAACCTGTTTTTCTTTACATATGATGGCTTACTGGTTTGAAGGGTAACTAATTTCTTCTGCACTTCTGTCATATACAACCAGCTGTGTGCATGCATCCTAGTTCGTTGGGCCAATTCGCAAGTCGTTGGATTAGTTGATTCTTCTTGGTACAAATGAATGCATGTCGATCTAACGTTCTATGTGCGTGCAAAGGTGAAATATATACCTCAAAATTAATAATAATATCAAAGGGAGGATCATTTCTTCCTCCAAAAGTTGCGTATGTTGCTTCTGTTCATCGTTTGCGCGCATCGCCCGTCTAGGGAAGCATTCACATCGTTTGTACGCTCCAAATCTACTATTCCTGGTGCCGTCCTCCGCACCCAAGCCATCTCATCATCATGGTGTTCAATGAATCACTCATACGCCAGATGGCCACGACCTAGGTGGTTACCGACACAATCTAATCGCCAGGGTGTTCCCAAAAGTGCTTAATGTTGACCGAAAAGATAGCCCCTATTATTTCATGTATTATTTCAAAAAATTCTGGAAGTTTCGTTCGTTGGTTTTTCGAAATCGGTCATGCGGATCGAGCCAGTCACGGTCATCCACCTCGGCGAGGACATGTTCAGGACTACTTCAGGTGCAGCTTTCTTCCCGCTTGCTACCAACCATTGTCATAAACCAAGTAGCTTGGTAGTATAACTGTCTCCCCAAACCATGTGCAAGTGCAAGGTTAACGTTGGATAGGACAAGAAAACACGTGGTTTCCCTTCTGTTATTGTTACAGTATATTAGATGGGAGAGACCAATGGAGCAGTGGGTAAAGTTGAACACGGATGGATTCTTCTTATCGGATGGAACAACCGGTAGTGGCATGATCCTTCGTGACCACCAGGGAGAAATTGTGTTCAGCACCTGCCGCCACCTTTTTCATTGTCATGATGCGTTAGAATTTAAACACTGTTGGCCATTAAAGAGGGAGTCTTACTTGCATTACAATGGAGCCAAAAGCAAATTATCGTTGAATCAGACTGTTTGAAGGCATTAAGTCTTATTAAGAGAGAGAGAGAGAGAGAGAGAGAGAGAGAGAGAGAGAGAGAGAGAGAGATGGACATATCACAAGTTCACAACATAGCTTTACTGATCATGAGATCAAATTGCTCAAGGAACAAAGAAATTCATGTATTACTTACATTAGACGTAGTCAAAATAATGCTAGCCGCCTCTTGGCTTCTTATTTTTGATAAAGGATGGATTTTATTGATTCATAACGTCGCGTCAAGAAAATACAATCATCATGAACACACCCGACCTCTGCACAACTAGGATGCACACAGCCAACACCAACACACACACACAAAGAAAAAAGAAAAAGCGACCTCTAAAAGTCTTGTTGAAGCGAACTACAGGCATGTAGCTGCAACCATCAACATCAACCACCACCGATGACAGTATCCAAACTGTGAGAAAAGTGCTTCAACAACGATGCCTCAAAGAAGGACACAAGAAATCTTGATAGTGCTGTGGTTGGTCGGCATGGTGTCGAGCACCCAACTCATGCATTTTTTCCTGATAGTGGTGTGGTTCAAGTAGGGCGCAATGGAAGTTTTTGAATCGGTGAACATTGTTTTAAATCAATGGAAGTTTTTGTGAAATTCATGAATATCTCGCAACCAAGTCCCTGACAATTTAGCACAAGTCAGGTGAAATTTCACCGGAAATTTCGGCAGCATAACGCGTCATTATGTTGGGAATGAAGAATCGCAACATGCATGCACAACGACGCCACAAATCAAATCGCTCCACGGCCATAGCTTCTGTTTTGTGTGCCTTGGTGAATCGTTTCCATGGATTTATTTATTTCTAGCTAGATTATTTACTTCAAAAGGAACTGTGGTGTGTACCTAGCACAACTTATTAGCTTAAGGCAGTGTTCTTTGTTTAGCTCGGTCATAGCGTAAATGTGCTGCCGTGCTCATGTTGGTGGTACCGTGAAATCATTTTTTAAGATAATGACTGGGGAGTCTGATTTCTGACAACACACTACTCACTACTAGCATACGAGATATCGCACTTCTTGAAAAGGAAAAGGACTGGGCCATTGGCTATGCAGCATTAAAATTGGATATGAGTAAAACTTACGATCGAGTGGGACTTTCTGGAGAGGATCCTACATCAGCTGGGATTTTGTGATGGTTTTGTGAAACGAGAGGGGAAGTTCAGCACCATGGTTCACCCAAACCTAGACTCGGCACCGTTCGATCTCGTACTGTTTTCATGTGGATCTGAGCTCAGTCAGCATTCAAACTTCCTTGATCTTGTACTGTTTTCCTTGATTCATCTCTCAATCAGGTTGCCTATAGCCCTGCGTAGGCTTTTTTTTAACCCGGTGGGCTGGCACACTTATCAATGTATTGTAGCATGTGAGTCCAATCCCTAGTGCTTAAAATACATTATTCTGTTCATGCATGTATGCATGCAGATTTGGATGTTCTGTATCCTCATAAACAATTTCAGAAAATAATGTTGATATTTGCATGTTTTACAAAAAACCATGCAGCAGGGGTCAAAAGTCCATTCAAATTTGTAGAAACACAGCCAAACTTCATATTTTTGCACAGATCACATCCATATGTTTTATTTTTGTGACACACTGATGCATGACTCAAAACCCTCCGGTCTCCGAAAATGTTTTACTATGCCCATCTAAATCTACAATATTTTTGCATTAGAATTATCTTTTTTTACTTTATCTGACACCTGACACATAATTTCTTCATCTTTAATAGAGGCCAAAGAAATATACAAATAGTCAGGCAATATTTTGGTGTGCAGCCTGTAGCATTTAAAAGAAAAACTGTAGCTATGTAATTGGTCAGGGCACCATGCCAGGAAAAGCACCACGGTGGAGGCGAATATAAAATTGTAGACTGATCTGGGTGCACTGTAGATAGCCATTGCATCGACGAGGGGATTTTTTATAGCCTATACTACGGGCATGCAGTAGGTTTTATTAGTAAATGTTAGTGTGATAAGTAGTTCTTGATCACCCCCGCCAATTTTCCTGATGCAAGTTGTGCACACATCCCGGTATATCCTGCCTGTAGATGTACGGTGTGGAGCATGGGTTCGACTGGACCATGGCTCCACACAATATTTTCATTTGTGAAACTTATTTCTAAGTGCATCTATCCGGTTTCCTATAAGTTCAAGATAAATAATTCTTATACTGAGATGATTGTACTAGGGAGAGGCTTGAGGCAAGGGGATCCTATATCCCTGTATCTTTTTCTGCTGTGTGCGGAGGTTTTTTCGGCTACAGCAAACGGAGCAGGCGGGTAGTTTGAGAGGCATCCAGGTGGCTTCGACGGCTCCAACGGTTACCCATCTCCTTTACGCCGATGATTCCTTGGTTCTGTTTGAGGCCAATGCTGAAGGTGCGTCTGAGGTCAATCGTATATTGCAAGCATATGAAGCAGGCTCGGGACAGATGATAAATCAAGACAAGTCGTCTATAATATTCAGTAGGAATACCAAGGTTGCTGCGAAGGATACAGTGATGCTTGCACTGGGGCTTCAACAGGAGACTACCAACGGGAAGTATCTAGGCCTTCCAATGTACGTTGGCCGATCTGTTTCACAGTGCTTCGAATATATCAAGGATCGTTTGTGGTTGAGAATACAGGGCTGGCTTGAGAGGTTTCTGTCAATGAAAGGGAAAGAGATTTTGATAAAGTCAGTGGCCCAAGCCATTCCGTCTTACGCCATGAGTTGTTTTGATCTTACAAAAGGGCTGTGTGAGGAGTTAAGTAAAATGATCTGCAAATATTGGTGGTCGCAGCAGACTTGGGAGGAGAAAATGCATTGGGTCGGATGGGAAAAAATGAAGCTATCCAAGGAGGAAGGCGGGCTGGGCTTCCGGGATCTATATTCCTTTAATATATCATTGCTCGCTCGGCAGGCTTGGCGTCTGATTCAATCGCCTGATTCGCTTTGCGCTAGGGTGCTGAAAGCTAAATATTTTCCTGAATGTGACATTCTCTCGGCTACTCCGATGGCCAACATGAGCTATACATGGAGAAGTATTCTCAGAGGACTAGAAGTTGTAAAGGAAGGTTATATCTGGAGGGTGGGGACAGGAGAGAACATTAGGATTTGGTCTGACCCATGGATCCCGAGAGACCATTCCAGGCAGCCGCTGACTAGACAAGGTCCTCATCTGCTGACGAAGGTCTCAGAGCTGATTGATCCGATGTCGTCTGCATGGGATGAGCAGTTGGTTCGACAGACGTTCATACAACCTGATGCAGAAGCAATATTGTCCATTCCAGTCTGCGAGCAGCACGATGATTTCATCGCTTGGCACTATGATACAAGGGGTCTGTTTTCTATCCGCTCTGCTTACCGGGTACACACCGAGATGTGTAACAGACAACTAATCAGACCAAGGGGTGAAAGTACTGATAACTCAGCTTGGAAGAAAGCAGTCTGGTCTGGCATTTGGCGTGTGAATTGCCCTGGGAAAATTCATCATTTCATGTGGCGTTTTGCACACAATAGCCACCCGTTGCATATGAATATTGAGAGGAGAGGTGTTCAGCTTGACACGCGATGTGCTGTTTGTGCCCATATTTTTGAGGATGGAGGGCATTTTTTCTTCCGTTGTAAGCATGTCAAAGCCATTTGGAGGGAGGCAGGTTTAGAGCAACAACGATGCATTCTAATGCAGGCTTCCACGCCGCTGGAAGTCCTAGAAAAGGTACTGTCTATGCCGGAAAAGGACAAACTGATGATTATTTATCTACTGTGGCGCTGGTGGTCAGAAAGGAATAGGATCAAACACGGCGAACGTCGACTTATGCCCAGCTCCCTCGTAAGCCAAGTTTCAGAGATGATTACTGAGTGGCAGCATACAAATATTTCAGAGCATAAGCCCTCTGCGAGAACAAAACCAAGTTGGAAAGTCCCTCCCGCTGATTGGGTGATGATCAATACGGATGCAACTTTTATTAGCGACAGTAGAATGGGAGGGTGGGGATGTATTGCTCGGGGCGCGTCTGGTGATGTCTTGTTTGCTGCGGCGGGCAAGCTAACAAATATTTCTGAACCTCTGCAAGCGGAAACAATGGCCCTTTTGAAAGCATTACATTTGGCGGAGGATTTTGGAATGGGATGAGTTATTTTCAGTACAGACTGCCTGGTCCTAAGTCAAGCTTTCGGCTCAACTTCTGCGGATCGTGCAAGACTGGGGACTCTATTCCCTGAGACAAAGTTTCTGCTCCGTATGGGTTTTATTGAATACAAGGTTGTTTTTCGTCCCCGTGAGTGTAATGTGCCGGCACACTTGCTTGCTGGTCGTGGTGTGAAGCTAGAACCAGGAAGCCAACGTGTTTGGCTCACTGGCTTGCCCTCTGACGTAATGGGTGATGTGGCCGCCGATTTGGTCGAGCCCACTAGCTAATGGAATGCATGGTGTTCCACGTCAAAAAAAAAGTATGGTAGTCAATTTTGTTTGTAGGGTTCAGACTACCTAGTCTTGTGTTTGGTTGAAACTCCAACCCATATTCAAATTGGGTGTTCGATTTTCATAACTAGATAGTCACGATGCTAGCCAAATGTTTGTTGTAGCCTCCATCATATTTTAACACCTATGCTCATCATTTTAGTTTTTAAATTGCTGCAACAAAGTTGAATGGGTTTAAGTTTTCTGGTTATACTACTGCAACTTGCCTTTGACTGAGACACTAGCTACGAGTACTAAACTAGTGTGTCTGCTAATATTTTCTACTCTAACGACCTAGTATGCATCAACCACATGTGCTTACTAAATCAATTAATCACTCTAGACATGCACACCAGTTGAAGCAAGCAAAGGCGCCAACCGCAACCTGTAGTTACTAAGAAAAGGATGTGTTGAGTTGAATTGAACCCCAGTTACAGCCGCTGAAACAAAATGCTATTACTACTCCTCTGTACAACAACAATGTGCTCTGAGTTTCAGAGGAAGTGAGTTGTTCGAAATAGACGTAGAAGAAAATGAAAATAGGTAGTACTATTTTTCAAAGAAAAAAGTAAGTAGGTAATGTTTTTCTTGTCAAGTTCATGCTTCGTAGTTTTGTGTATGTAAGCACGGAAGTAAATGTAAACGTCTAACATTAGCTAAGCATTCTTTGTAATCCAACAATCCAAAGCAAAGGAAAGAAGAGCAGAATACTACAATCTAATAAGCAAGCTGATGTGTAAGCAGTATTCAACAAGTATTACGTACGTGCAGTTCAAAGAAGGACTGGATCGATGGTACCATAGCAGCAGTAGAACAGAAGCAGTAGCAGACTAGCAGTAGTTTAAACACAAATTTAGACATTGCTCAGCGGAAGTACGGCAGCAAACAAATAGCAGTTAAAAGTTAGAATATGTCATCTTATGAAACATTTGCATAACAGTAAGGCAACTACTTCTTATGCTACTTCTTGTAGAGTCTGTCAGGCCTGCATATATTTAGCATCCACCTAAGTTTATGAGTTGACTACTGAAATGGCGTTCATGTCTACTCCTTCCGTCCGTGAATAAGTATACATCTAGATTTTGTTCTAAGTCAAAGTTTTAAAATTTTGACCAAATTTATAGAAAATAATAGTAACATATATGACATCAAATGGGTATATTATCAAAGTACATTTCAAAACGGATCTAGTGATACTAATTTAGTGTCATAATGTTTTTTACTTTTTCCTAAAAAGTTGGTTAAAGTTTTAAAACTTTGACTTAAGACAAAAGCTAGATGTACACTTATTTGCGGACGGAGGGAGTACATTAGTATCCACCTATGTAAACCCAAGCCACATACTCTGAACATATATGGACATGTCTCGGAATTCTGTGTATGCAAGATCTACCCAAATCAGTTTGAAAACGAAGGAAAAGGGGAGGGGGGAGGGCATAGGGTGTAAGGGATCTCACCGAGAAGGACGGGGGGTGCTAGCTGGAGGGCTCGTTGGCAATTGGAACAGGCCGCTGGGCGACCGCGAGACACGGAGGGGCGGTTGGGGTGTTTGGTCTCTGCCACGGTCGCCTGTCGGCGCTTCACGTCGAGATCAAGCAGACGACGACAAGACACGGGCGATCAGTGTTGATGCATCATCGGAAGGAACGGCGTGGCACAGATTTGGATCTTCATGCATGCATGTGTGTTGTTGTTGAGGCGAGGTGGGGAGCAGATGGAGAGGAAGTGGGAACGTGGGGAGGAGGAGCCGGATCGAGATTTATAGGAAGAGGAGGGCGAGCAACGAGCAGGGAGGCGTTGGATGCCAGAGCGATCCGCGTGAGGCACAACGAGCGGCGGATGGATCAATGGCATGCACAAACGAAAGAAGGGGGTAAACAGAGGAGAAAGCAGCAGCACCTGGCAATTACGAATCTCAAAGCAGCAGCACCTGGCAATTACGAATCTCAAAGCAGCAGCACCTTCATCGTCCTCGTTCTCCGTTATCAAATCCCTAGCCGGCTAGCCCAGACTCGATCCCCAACTTCTCCAACGTCCACAACTCTTGCCGTCGGTGTGCTCCGCCCTAACTGCTCCCCACATCGCCGCCGGCGTGCACCACGACGCCTGACGTGATCCCTCTGCTCGGCGTGATCCATCCCCGTCGGCAACGATGCGTTCGTTGGCGGCCAGCTCGCGGCACCGACGCACCGCCGCCACGGCATGCTCCTCGACGCTGGGCTCAACCTCTCCTCCTCATGGCGTCGTATCCCTGCCGGACACGTCC
>NW_024114861.1:0-9023 GCF_003073215.2 Triticum urartu | reverse complement strand
TTGTGGATCGCCGAGTGACCAAGTTTGTGAAGGTTTGGAAGTCGCCTGAAGACTTACCATGAGTGATTGGACGAGGTCTGTGTGACCTTAGTTCAAGGAGAATACGGTGAGGACTGGGTGTCTTGGACTAAGTGTCCTTGACTGGGTGTCCAGGACTGTGGGTCCTCGAGTTTAAATACTCAGCCGCTCCAACCAGACATACAACTGAGACAGTATTTGGAACTGGTCTACCAAATCATTGTCTTCACCGAGCTTACTGGTTCTATTTCCTCAACTCTTTCATTTCCTCATAACTGTGTTGTGTGTTTGTTCATATCTGTGTTTGAAGACTTTGACTGAAGACTTTCTCAATTTCCTCAGTTCAATTTCTTCAGTATGTTTGTCTTCATCCTGTGTTATCCTGTGATTACGCTTCCTGTACTCTGTGCCTGTCTTCATTTCATCATGATGACTATGCTTGTATTCTGTTATGTTTACTTTTGAGTACTTATTCCGCTGCTAGTAGTTCTTCGCTAAGGAATTTCCTCACCGGCAAATTTCTCAGTGAAGAATTTCGTAAAAATCGCCTATTCACCCCCCTCTAGTCGATATAACGCACTTTCAGGCACAAGGACCCCAACACACCTCTGCCTGAGCTGAAGCTCACTCCTGGTCAAAGTCATGTGATGACTCACTTCATTGATGAAGAAAAGTGGAAATATGAACAGGGGAGGAAGGTGAAGAAAGCGCAGTACAAGAAAGAGCGCTTTCTGAAGCAAAACTTCTTGAAGCTTTCACCTGAGGAACTTGTTGCTCTGCAATCAGAGATCAAGAAACTGAATGATAAATTTGATCGCTACTATGCTGACTGGCTTGGAGCCAAAGTCAGATTTGTAAAGATAACTAAAAAGTTTACCACCAATGTTGCTACCCCTACGCAATAAGAAATTCCTTAGGCTAAAGCATCTACTCAGGCTGCTGAAGAAAATGCTAGTACCAGGGCTGATGACTGCATTCCAGCCGCTGATGAAACTACCAGGGCAACCACTAGTGTTGCGCCAGAAGAAATTGCCAGGCCAGCTGTAGCTTCAATCGTTGTGCCTGAAGAAATTGCTTATACCAGGGCAACTGCATCAGTTGTGCCTGAAGAAACAGAACCAATTTCCTCTGCTCCTCCTGCACCTGCACCAAGTCCAATTCTTCCTTCTGCATCAGAAGCTAAGAAGACAAAGGCTGCGGAGCGTGCAACTGTGAAGAAAAGTAAAGCATCAACTTCATCAGACACTTCAGCTTCGAAGAAGATGAAGAAATTGACCAGCTCGTTTGAAAATCCGATTGATGTTGTTCCATTCTCAAGCATGCCATCAAAGGAACTCGTTCCTTTTGATGAAGAATACGTGATCCCAAGCGGATCCGATGAAGACATTCCTTCTGCTGCTTCCTCAGAGCAGTTGGATGAAGAAATTGAAGTGGATGCAATCCCTTCAACCCTAATTTGTTTCATCGTCCATGCCTCAGTTTACTGTTGAAGAGGCTGGCGTTGAAGAAATGAGTGGAAAAGATGAGGATGTGGACATTGGGTGCACAACGCCAGTTCTGAATGATGACTTTTGGGAAAGTCAGCACCCCAATTATCCGTTGTTCACTCCTCTGCAACAAATTCCTCAGTCTCCAGTGACCACTGAAGTTCAAATGGGTTCTGAAGAATCACACCCCACTCCGTCCATCCCTGAAGAGATTCCAGCCACTAGCGCTGATGACATTGCTGCTGAAGAATTAAAGTCCCAGGCTGTCACTGAAGAAGAAACTGAAATTCCTCAGCCCGCGGAACCCGAGATCGCGATTCCTGAGGTTTTGATGCAATTGACTAACACTCCTCATCCCAAGCCAAATGATCCTTTCTCAAAGAAGCAAAAAAATCAAGGCTGATGACTTCTTCCACGAGCATGTGTTCTTCACAGACTACAATCCATATGACTCTGCTCGCCTCAGAAGAAAGCGCTTCTAGACTGCTAGCCAAGCAAACTTCTATTCTTTGCTGCTTTTCAACAAAGGCAATGTCTTCGACCATGAGCATATTCCTCACGTGGACATGGAATCACTGCCCTGCTTCGCACCAGTCCTCAGTGTTCTTCATGACGCTGGGCTGCTCAACCTTTGCATGGATATTGTTGATTGGAATGAAGAGCTAATTCTTCAGTTCTATGCGATGCTGCACATCACAGGAGAAGCTGAAGATGTGAACACTTTGGTATTGGACTGGATGACAGAAAACACACATTTCAAAGCACCGGCCTCTGAATTACTTCATGCCCTGCCTGTCAGTCCTCCCCTTGAAGGCGCTTGTTGCATCTATCATGAACTTGAACTCACTGCTCACTACGTGCAAGTGTTGATGAAGCCGCTGAAGCCCGGCCAAGCTCCAAGGAACAAATTCCTCATGAAGGAATTGTTGTTTGTGCCTAGAACTATCTATCACATTCTGAAGAAGACATTGAGTCCAACCAAAGGCCACGATTCAAATGATGAAGAAGTTGTTGGCATCATGAAGAATCTGCTATTCAATATCATACATGGCATTCATATCAACTATCATGATTTCTTCATGAGGACTCTGGCAAATGTTGCCCTCTCTCCATTTGAGTTGAAGCCTTATACTCCTTGGAGTATGAGATTCCTCAGAACTAGGTCTTCACTCAACTACAAGGCTGATTTTCAGAATCATGTCAGTTACTTGCCCCCCATTGAAGTCCTCAAGTGGACATTTTCCTCATCTGATGAAAAGGGCAAGGCTACTGCAATTATTGATGAAGGCACTCGTCCATTGGATGGTCTGTTTCGCAAAGCTGCATCCTACTCCACAAATGATGACTCTGCCACTCATGACTCTGCCGCAAATGCTTCAAAGAAAAATCCTCAAGGCACAGCTCCAAGGGTGATGACTGATAGTGAGCTTCTCCTCAGTCTTCACCAGAACGTCGATCGCAACCACAAATGGGTTAAGCGTCAGTTTGGTTCTATTCTTCACAACATGACTGCCACACACAATGCAGTGAAGAAAAACCATTACTACCTCCATGAAGTCTTCGGTCGCACCTGGGCTGTTTTGTCACATCTGTATGGTGAAGATGATCTAAAGAAAATGGGTTTCAAGCGGGACTTTGAATGTTCTAAGCCGCCACCGGCGAAGAAATTTAAGAAGACTAAAGTTCCTTCCTTGGTAGCCAGCTCAGATTCTTCATCACGCGCGGCAGATGAACACGAAGACTTGGACGACACTGCGGCAGGCCCTACTTCAACAACCGACCCCAACAATGCTGGCGCTCCTTCATAGACGCAGTGATGATATTCTTTAGGGGCGTTAGTCCTCATTTTTTGTCCATTTTGGTCATTCGATGACAAAGGGGGAGAAATTTGAGTTAGTCTTCAGGCGGGTCTACTTGTATGGGCGTTTTTTTCTAAGTTACAACTCTCGTTCTTTTGAAGACTTTGCTGGATTGAGTTGTAAACTTAAACCCGATGGTGGTCTGATACTTTTGTTGTGTTCTTCTGCATGCTTATTCCTCATATATGTTAATGCACGCATGCTGAATTACATCAGGCACCATATTTCATCATGCATTTCAAATTCTTCATATTATATGTTAAATGCGTGTATGGATTACAAGATATAGGGGGAGATCTCCATGATTCTACTCTTCAAGTGTGCATTGCTTCAAAAGCTAATTCCTCACTATGCACATCTTCAGGGGGAGTTCTTCTATATCTTGCAATCAAATTCCTCAATATCAGTATTTACACTCCATATGTTTAGTCCCGTTGAAAACTTAACCTATATTGTCATCAATCACCAAAAAAGAGGGATTGTAAGTGCATCTAGTGCCCCTTAGTGATTTTGGTGTATTGAAGACTTATAGGTTAAGGGACAGATGCGTTTGTGAGTATACACGGGTCTATAAGTATATGAGGAGTTTGATATTTACAGGAAAAGTCGACCCCTAAAAATGAAGTTCTTCGACTGAAGACTTTGGATTACTGAAGACTTTCTGAAGACTTTGAAAGTGAAAAAATTGGTGTGATCCTGAAGACTTGGTATTCATTCTAGGAACATGAAGCGTGAAGACTTTTGTTTTCGAAGTTTTATTTTCTCTTTCTTGAGTCATAGGAAACACCGTACTGTTAAAGGGGGTCGAGAAAATTCTAAGGAAAAATTTCAAGTGATGCTCAACTCAAAATCCTACACCTACCAATCCCTTCAAGTGAAGCCATTGAAAATCTCATACAGTTCAGTCAAATTTCTTCAGTGACAGAGACGGAGCTCTTCTGGTCTTTGAGGAATTTGTTCTGACTGAGGAGTTAGGAATTCGCCAGTGCGGATTGCCTACAAGTGAGGAACATGATAGCCCTGAGAAATTTGTTAGTCAAATTTCCGACCGTTGCTGTGCTACGTGCCAGCTGTCCAAAAATATTCTTCCACCTAACGGTCATATCATTGAAGGGCATTTATGTCTTATCATGTCGGGATGCTTCCTAGGCTATAAATAGCCGCCCCCTACAACCACTAGTTGGTTGGCTGCTCCGAGAGAAACTGACACTTGTCATTTGAGAGCATCCCATCCTCCGAGGATTTTGAGCGAAAATCATCAAGTGGGGAAAACCCAAACCCAAGCGCCTACAAACCCAAAGTGATTGAGCATCACTGAAGAGATTGATCCTGCGTGGATCCGACACTTGTTATCTTTGAAGACCGTGCATCTTCCAGACGGTTAGGCGTCATGGTCTAGAGCACCCAAGAGGAAATTGTGGATCGCTGAGTGACCGAGTCTGTGAAGGTTTGGAAGCCACCTGAAGACTTACCACGAGTGATTGGGCGAGGTCCGTGTGACCTTAGCTCAAGGGGAATACGGTGAGGACTAAGTGTCCTGAGCTGCGTATTCAGGACTGGGTGTCCGGGACTGTGTGTCCTCAGGTTTAAATACCTAGCTGCCCTAACCAGACGTATAACTATCACAGAAGTTGGAACTGGTCTACCAAATCATTGTCTTCACAAAGCTAACTGGTTTCATTTCCTCAACCCTTCCATTTCCTCATTTCTGTGTTGTGTGCTTGTTCATATCTGTTTGAAGACTTTGATTGAAGACTTTCTCTATTTCCTCAGCTCAATTTCTTTAGTCTGTTTGTCTTCATTTTGTTTATCCTGTGTTTACGCTTTCTGTACTCTGTGCTTATTTTCATTTCATCATGAAGACCATGATCATGTTCTGTTATGTTTACTTCTGAGTACTTATTCCACTACAAGTAATTCTTCTTTTTGGAATTTCCTCACTCTGAAATTCCTCAGTAAAGAATTCATAAAAATCGCCTATTCACCCCCCCCCCCCTCTAGTCGACTTAACACACTTTCACTTTACTTGTAATTTTGTTTTTGAAAGTCGAGACTCGAATAGCGAAGCTCATAGCATAGCCAAGTTTGCTCCTTCATTAGGTCAGAGGCGCCACTTGTGACTTGGCCAACCCCATGATTCGATATGTATTTCACTTTGTGTGGCTTATGAATGAATAAACTTGATTCCCTAAAAAAAACTAGCTTCAAATACTGGAAGGCATTGAGGTCAATTGACCCCATTCTCCATACAAGAGCTTGGTCCCTAGCAGTAATGCTCCTACATTGTAGTTCCTAGAAGCACGTATGCACATGAGCTAGCTTGACTTGTTGGCTGGCTAGTTACGTGCATGCGCCACAACACGCGCTAGCGATGCTCATGCAAGGGGACCGTCTCATTGGTAAACAACATCGCTGAAGTCGGGAGTGCTTCTGTTAAAAATGCTACACCTATAGAGAGATTGCTACACTTTTAGTCCGATTTTAAAGTTGAGAAATCAAATCTAAACTCCATCATGTGTTGAGAGACGAAAAATATATTTTTTTCAAAGGAAAATCACCTCCGTCTTTTCTTTATGCATATGGCCATGCGGCCTATTTTGGCGGCAACTTGCATATTTTATCGCTGGAATCTGAAGGATCATGGAATGTGATGGCCATTCTAGTATTCAATCTTGAGAAAGAAGCATGGGGTGTTATGGCACTGCCAGATGAGCCTAGCTAGGCTATACCCTTCGTCTGTTGAGCTTAGAGAAATTCTGGGTTTGCTAAGTTTCAGTTGTTGCATTCCAAATACCAAAATTGATACTCCCTTCGTTTCACAATGTAGTGCGTCCGCGCTTTCCGAGATTCAAGTTTGACCGACTATGATGGGACCAAAAATTATACCATTAAATTCATATTTTCGGTATAATTCGGTGATA
Source organism: Triticum urartu (assembly GCF_003073215.2). NCBI lineage: Eukaryota > Viridiplantae > Streptophyta > Magnoliopsida > Poales > Poaceae > Triticum > Triticum urartu. The sequence goes on along the minus strand of NW_024114861.1, from coordinate 2,738 downwards.
CAATTTTTTTCTCCTGCCGCAGTCGGTCTCGTTGGTTCAATTTACGGTCAAATTCGAATCTCGAGAACGCGGACGCACTACATTATAAAATGAAGGGAGTATATGGATGTCGAGAGATTATGCAAATAAAGCCTAGTCTAAGGATTTTGTAATTGATGTCACACTCCTAGGGGCGGGAATGAACTTTGCTGCGAGCAGATTCATTTTTGGGTCCCCCTTGGAGGTGATGACTGCTGGAAGAATCTTGCTAAAGATGCACTGCGGCGATGGCAGCAGCCAACTAACCTACCACAGGATGGAAGCAGCCAACTAGCCTACCAAAAAGACTTCTCGACCGCTAACTATGCCGAGAACCTTGTGTTGGATTATGGACAGGCTTAGGCCCGTATAAGACAATAATTCCTGGTTAATCTCTAAAGCCCATGTATGCGTACGGCAAGTGATGGAAAGTGTGAAAAGTTTAGAATCATACTGCTACGGTAAGAAGAGTGAGACCTTTTTATAAGGGTTGCTCCATCACTTGCTATTGAAAGCTTGGAAATAGGAGCTGTATACGCGCGTTCCTCCTCCTCCGCCACCCGCCACGTCTCCCCTTGTCACGACGCGGGTTGCGAGAACGAGCCGAAGTTTATTTTTGCCGCCCAGGAATGGTTAATTAATTGTTAATTAATTAACGAGTCGCTTACGGAAGCGTCACTGTCCGAGACGTTGGACCGTGGGCTGTTCTGACGGTGCTGCCTCCGGCGATCCCATCCCGACGACCGCGTGCACGGTTGCTCGGGAGAGCAGGTGCCTCCGAAACCCTGTCCCCGATCCGTCTCCGTCTTCGTCCGCCTCTGCTTCTACTATTTCCTCTACATCGACTCAATGGCTGACGATGAAGTCGTCAAGAAGAAGGCCTTGGCTGATGCAGAGGCTGCTACTACCGCCGCCGCGTTGGCCTGGCCAACCAGAGGGTATGACTCGTTCATCCCTGATTTGCCTGTTTATGTGCTAGCCGTATATATGCTGTTCATAGATGGTTCGGTTCTATGTACTATACATGCTCACATGCTTAGATATTGGTATGAGATGCATACCGTATTTGCTATGTTTACTGTCTACTTGTGGATTAGATTAATCGAACAAGTGCTAATATTTCCATCACCTTGTACCAATTTTGGCTTCTGAGATAATAATAAACATTATAATTATCAATCTGCGTAATCGGTTTCCTCCGCTTATAAATCCATTTTACGTTGCAGTATCTTTATATTTTTGCCTGGACTTGGAGGCATTCCATGCTGTTTAGTGAACTGTATGTGTTCAGTCAACTGGATATATTACAAATTCTGGCTCACAAACAGTGATGTTCTTTGTGGCAACTTTGACTCCTTCCAGCAACTAAACCTCATTACTCTAGGCCATTTCCTAAATTTTCACTGATTGCTATATGCCCCAGATATTTGTGGTGTTTTCTTCTGAGGATGCTTGATAAGCAATTTGCAGCACTAACATTGTACAGGTTACAGAACAAAAGCTGGAAATTCAGTGAAATGGACATCGGATCTCTACAGAGTTCAAATCTTTTCTCAGCTGTCCACGCTGCCAGGGAGAAGCTTGCGAGTCGTCCTGGAGGGGGTCGAAGTCGACGAGACCGTCACGAACCGTTCAGCGGCCGCCGGAATCACCCGTGACGGCTTGACGACTTCGACAACGGAGAGGTTGTAGGAATCCGTCCCAAGGCGGCTCTGCGCCCACCCTTTCCGGCCCGAGAAGCCGCCGGCCATGACCCAGCAGTTCTTGAACCCCACGCTGTTGAGTGTCTTGGCCACAGTCTTGGAGTTGTCACCGTACCTGCATTTCCCAGGCAGACATGGTTAAAGGTCGGAGAGGTTAGTGTGTGAGTTCATCTTCAGAAGCAAATGCAGAGCGTTGTCTCTCGGTGCACCGACGAGTCCATGACGACGATGTTGGAGCCCTTGCCGATCCTCTTGAGGTAGGAGATCTTCAGCGCGGCGATCTCCGCCTCGGCGCGCTTCGCATTCCGCACCATGCCCTTAATCTTGTTCGGAAGTTCTTCCAGCCTGACAGAGCAAAAAAAGTGCAATTGTATGAAACAGGGGGTGGCTGTGATTGTGAGGTTACGAGGGAGGAGAGTGCGCACGGCAGAGCGATGATCTTGTTCTTTGCGTTGGAGGGGAGCTGCGGCACGCCGGCTTTGGCCTTGTCGTTCTCGGTTCGCACGTCGATGATAAGGTAGCCTTGAGAGGTGACCATGTCCAGAGCTTGAGCTGGGCTCAGGTCACCTGAATCACAGGATGCAGATGCAACGCAGCAGCAGAGTGAGCCATGGTAAAAAATGGTTTCCGTTGGTACATGGAGTGTAGCAACAGGGTGAGCAATGGAAGAACCTTTGTAGCCGCGCAGGCCGTATGAGAGCAGGGACCAGGCCGGCGGCAGGAGCAGGTACGCGAGGAACGCGGCTCCGGCGGCCACGACGTAGTCCGTGCCTTCCAGGGACCCGATGGTCTGCACAGTCTCCGAGGCGATCGGCTTCGCGGCGCCGAAGGCCGGCTGCGCCGCATCTGCGACCGTCTACTGAAGAGGGAGGCGTCACTGAATGAACCTCGATGCTGATAAAGGAGTCGCCGGAGACTGCGAGTGGGCGTACCTTGAAAGCAGACTGGAAGGGGGCAAGGTCGACGCCGGCGCCCTGGAGCGCCTCCGTGGCCTGGCTGGAGGCGGCGCAGCCCCAC
>NW_024114860.1:0-15093 GCF_003073215.2 Triticum urartu | reverse complement strand
GGGAGGACGGCGTGATGCAGCCCAAGGAGGGGAGCGAGGCGGCCAAGAGGTACCCGTTGTACCTGTCCAAGGAGGTGCCCGAGGACGCGGCGCTCCCGATCACCGTGTTCGACCGCCTGCTCGTGCTCTTTCTCCCCTCCATGTCGGTTTCTTTCTCCATGGATCAGTAGTGGTTCAGATGAAGAGCGTGATTTGATTTGTTTGGGTTTGAATTGATCGTGTGCGTGCGTGTGTGTGTGTTTACAGGGGAGAAGAAGGCCAAGGAGGAGCATGCCAAGAAGCTGCAGGCCAAGAAGTCCAAGATGAAGGTATGCGCTGCCGCTTCCTCGTTCCTCCCCTGCTTTGGCGCTGTTACTAGACTCGGATGTGTTGCTAGACTGCTTGTTAGTGGAATCAGCTTCTTGATTGGTGCTGTGCTGCTACTGTTGCTGTGTTAGATAAGCATATCATGTAGTCTTTTGGTACATGGAGTTCTGATTAGTGGTGTTTTAGCTTGCTATGCTAGGTTGCAACCTTGTTGGAGTGTGTGCACACACTTAAAGTTGCCTTATTTGCTGTGAAATTCACTAATTTGGCTGACTATTGGACTGTTGGACTCTGTTAGAGTTCATACTCTTTGCCATTGTGCAAGAATTACAGCTGGAGCATTGTTTGTTTGGCTCAGATTCCTGATGTGTTTATATTCAGATGGACTAATTCACTTGGAAACCGTTACTGCTTAATTCACTTGGAGACATTTGCATACTCTTCTCTTCCCAACTACAAGTGTGACCTCACTGAGATGTCTGAAATGATTAGTGCAGATGCTTTTCTGATAATTGTTTCCACATTATCTCGCTGAACCTGTCAGATTCTTACTAATTGCCTGAGTTTGAGTACCCAAACCAACTGCATCTTTAACCATGTTTTTTTGCTGAATGTTTTAGGCCTTTTGAGGCTGTTCATCACTGTCCTACGCAAAAGAGTGCTAAAATGCCATCACTGTCCTGTATAGAGAGTAGTGCCTACTACTGCAATCAAAATGTAGTTGCATGATTATGTCCCAATCAGTTAAAAAAAGGATTGTCGTCTCAAACTAATGGGCTAAAATGTAGTTGCATGATTATGTCCCAATCAGTTAAAAAAAGATTGTCCTCTCAAACTAATGGGCTCTCTTTTTAAATCGTTTATATACTTAGCTCAACAACACCAGCTCTTACCTGTTTGTTCGTTTTGGAGCAGCAGGCATCCTTAGTGGACAATGATGACAACCAGGGCATCCACCACCACGACGACGCTCCGCACATGGTCCAACTCGGCTACAACCTCCTCTACCGCGTACAGCGGCCGCGGTTGTCTGCAGCATCAAGTACAGCCTCCTCTCTGGTGAGCCCACCTCCTACCTCTAGCTCCCTCTTTTGTGCTGCTGTAGAAGTACCTTGCTCTGTTCCATGGCCATCATATTTTTTTCATAAAATGCTCTATTGAACAGGATTCATACATAAGTTGGCTACTTTTCCTCAAGTTATTTGTGCATTTATAAAACTATTTGAACTTTTCTATTTCTTGAATGTATCCATCCATAAATGTTTTATACAAATAGTTTTGGAATGTGTTTTTTTGTTAGCTTATGTCGTGCATCACAAATGGATCAAGTTCCAGTTTTACCATAATTAAACTTGTACCATAATTCTTTTACCCATTTTTCATGGTCTGATATCAAACTTGTATTATGTCTCATCTTTGATTACTAAAATCCACTCACAAATTTGTCTTCTAGCTCCTGTATCAGCACTCCTAAATCCTGATAATAATCTGTTTGAATGCATAATTTGCTTGGTATTGCTTTATAGATGCCTCTTTGTGATACTTAACTATATGAGGATGATTATGTTGAAAATAAGTTTTGATAAACCATTTATCCTATCCTTAGTCTCATTGCATTAATCTAATTTTTATTTCTTATTCTGAGTAGCATCTAGCAATAGATTTGTCCTGTTATCTTAAGTCATTTGGGCATGCTTAATGAACCATCCGAGAATGAATCATTTTTTGCGTTCAACATCTAGAACCATTCTGTCCATGTTGGTATTAATGCTACAACTGTGCTTTCTTCTCTTGTGTTGCATTGTCCTTGTGGTTGTTACTGTTACATGTACATATGCTTCATGATTCAGTCCCTAGGTGCTTTGTATGTTTGTTTTTATTCTGCTTCTAAGTCCTTTTGTTTATTGTTAGATGCCTCTCCAGACAAGATTGTGCTATTGTTAGATGCCTTTGTATGTTCAGCCTCTACAAACAAGAGCTCCAACCTGAAAGTGAAGAAAGCAGAAGTATACTTGTAGAGCTAGTTATATGTTGTGATAGTATCTGGGTGAAATGTACTATGTAAAGATTGTGCTATTAGCCAAAATTGGCATGTGTATTGATAATTTTCATTGTTAACTGTTCTCAATGAAATATTGCTTCAAATTATGGAAATTGAAACCTAGGATGTACCTGACAAGTGGGACCTAATAGTATTTGGCATCTAAAAATGTTGTGGCCCAAATAATATTCACAGGAAAAGGCTGAAAATTAAGAAAATAGAATGTAAAAGGCCTAGGCCCAAAAGAAAAATACAAGAGACCCAAATAAGAAATGGTCCGCAAAAGGCCATGGCCTAGAAAATAAAAAGGCTGAAATGAAAAATGGCCAGAAAATAAAAAGCTATAATGTTGGGCCTAGCCCATGTAGCTAGCAAAAAATAACAGGAAAAAATACATTAAAAAGGCCGAATTGTTGGGCTCGGCCCATGTAGAAAATCGAATTGGACTGGGCTGAATCTTGTGCCACGTCAGATTGCCACGCTGGATACCTACGTGGCCTGGGGAGGTTGCTAGTGACCAAAACGCCACAGTAGACGTATTTTGGTCATAAACGTCTACGACCATTCCAGAAGAAAGGTCACTATAGTCAGTTTACGACGGCCAGCTTTTGACCTTATGTTTTTGGTCACAAAAAGGTCACAAATGGAAATTTGTGACCATTCAGTGACCAATAGTGGTGGTCACAAGTTGACATATTTCTTGTAGTGTGATTCTCTGGAAAGGGCAGACACTGTGGTCAAGAAAAAAATCAACAACAAAAACTCGCCTACATGGGGCCCAGTGCTTGCTGACAAACCAAAGATCAGAACTCATGAAAATATTAAGATCATGGATAAGGGAGCTGCATATATGATGAAGAAAAATTTGGAAATACCAGCCACATTCAAAGGTAAATCATTTGCCACCCTTGATCCTAATGAACTTGCTTTTCATGCATCTAAAGTTGATTTGTGCATTGGTAACAATGAGGAAGAGCAAAATAATATTATTCTTGACCTTATTAACAATGAGAAACTTTGATGCTTGCAATTTGCTGATGAAAATCCTGAGATTGTTCTCCCTGACAACTTAGACTTGTTAGAAGTGAATGACTATAACTCTATTTCTAGACAAAAGGATACACCAGATACTGAACCAGTTGGCACTGCTAGCTCAGTTGTGGTATGTCCTACCTTGAACACCAAGAAAAATCCTTGTGGCTTATCCCATCCTTTTAAATTTAAATGATAGGAGCTTTCTGGAACATTCGTGGTTTAGGTCAACCTGGTAAAATTCAGTGCCTGGGGGATTTTATTTGTAGCAATCAAGTAGATTTCCTGTGTTTTTGTGAGACAAAGAGAGTGATCATTGATGATCATATCCTCAATAATATTTCTGGTAGAATAGCATTTGACTGGCACTATCTCCTTGCTATCAACACAGCTGGTGGGATCCTTGTGGGTCTCAAAAGTGATTTGTTCGAAGTGATTGGGTTTGTTAATAAGAAGTTTTGCATTGTTGCTACTTTGAAAAATAAATCAGATGGTTTTGTCTGGCATCTTGTTGTTGTATATGGTACTTCTTATAATGAGCCAAGCTTGAATTCTCTGTTGAACTACATGATGTCATGGATGGGCTCAATTATCCAGTTTTACTTGGGGGGGGGGGGATTTTAATCTTGTTAGGTCCACGGCTGACAAGAACAATGGTATTATTAACAACCAGTTTACATACCTCTTCAATGACTGGATTAACAAATGGTGTCTTATGGAAATCAATGTAGCTAATAGGAAATGTACTTGGAGTAATAATCAAGATAATCCCATTTTGCAACTATAGATAGGATTTTTGTGTCTCTGAACTGGGATGCCCACTTCCCTTTATCAGTGGTTACTGCACTCCCTTGGATGGGGACTGATCACACACCATTGATTCTGGACACAGAGGCTCAAAGGGTTACCTCCCCGAGGATTTTTCGCTTTGAAAAATGGTGGCTTGACCACCCTGATTTTAAAAAAATGGTGATTGATACTTGCAACACCTCGGTCCCTGGTAAAACAGCTATGGATATTTGGATGAATAAAAGTAAAGTTTTTAGGAAGAAAGCTATGGGATGGAGTATTAACATTGAGGCGGATACTAAGAAGAGGAAGAGAGAGCTTTTGCTCGAATTTGATATTCTTGACGTATTCTCTGAGAGGAACTAGATTGATGATGGAGATAAAATTAGGATGGATGAAATTAGGAAATAACTTGCTCTGATCTGGAGCAAGGAGGAAACTGCCTTATGGCAGCGCTCCAGAGATCATCGAATTATCGACAGGGATAAGAATAATGCATATTTCCATGCAATGGCCAACCACAGACACAGAAAAAACCTTTTATCTGAACTGGTTGGGGACAATGGCCCAGTTTATACTACTCAGGAAATGCTGGGGGTGGCTACTTCTTATTATAAAAATTTGTTCTTTTTTGAGAACAAACATAATATCTATCTTGGCTCTTCCTTTTGGGAGGAAGATGAATTAGTTACTCAGGAAGAAAATGACCACTTACAAAAAAGCTTTTTCAAGGAGAAAATTAAGGAGGCAATCTTTGGCTCATATGCCCATGGTGCCCCTGGCCCTGATGGGTTATCCTTCTTGTTCTACCAAAAATTTTGGGAAGTTATTAAAATAGATTTCATGGCCCTAGTTAGAGACTTTGAAGAGGGGAAGCTGGACTTACAGCGTTTAAATTTTGCTTTGATTGTTCTCATCCCTAAAGAGGCGGATGCCAGAGAGATGAAGAAATTTCGTCCTATTAGTTTGAGTAATTGTGGGATAAAGATCTTCTCCAAAGCCATGACAAATAGGATCTCCCTTGTGGGACGTAGGTTGATCTCATCTAACCAAACTGCTTTCATTAAGGGGAGATATATATTAGAGAGCGTGGTTATGGCCCATGAAGTGATTCATGATATTAAAAAATCAGGCTCTCAGGGTCTGGTTCTCAAATTAGATTACAAGAAGGCATATGATAGGGTTAGCTGGGAATTCTTGTTTGATATGCTTCACTCAAGAGGGTTCGGCCCTAAATGGATTGCTTGGATTAATAGAACGCTTGCACTTTTAGTGTGAGGATTAATGACACTACTGGCCCCTACTTTGTAGGTTGAAAAGGTCTCAAAAAGGGGGACCCACAATCTCCCCTGCTGTTTAATCTTGTTGTTGATGTTTTTACAAAGATGCTCAAGAAAGCTAACTCTCAAAATCTAATTTCTGGGCTTCTGCCCCATGTGATCCCTGGAGGTGTGGTTAGTCTGCGATATGCAGATGACACCATACTCTTCCTGGAAAAATCTACTCAGAAAGCAAGAAATTTCAAATGGCTTTTGTCATGTTTTGAAAACTTATCTGGTATGAAAATCAACTTCCACAAAAGTGATCTCATGACTATAAATGTAGATGATATAGTTGCTAGTGAATTTGCTCAAATTTTTTGCTGTAAAAAAGGTTCTTTTCCTATTAAGTATTTGGGGGTGCCTCTGCACTATGATAAATTGAAAAGAGAGGATCTCCAACCTATCATTGATAGAATCAGTAAAGGGATTTCTGGCTGGCTGGGGAGATATCTTACTTATAAAGGAAAAATTATTTTGTTGTGTGCTTGTATTATTAGCATTCCTACTTACTTGATGTCTGTGATCAAATTCCCTAAATGGGCAATCAATGACATTAACTCACAAATGGCTTACTTCTTTTGGGGGAATGTGGGTGATCAGCACAAATACCACTTGGCTAATTGGGGCTTAATTACTAGGAGGAAGGAATTTGGAGGTTTGGGGGTACCCAATATCAAGGAATATAATATGGCTCTGTTAGCTTCTTGGGGTAAAAGATTTTTTATTAACCCTGACTCTGATTGGTCTAAACTTCTCCTTTATAAATATAGAGTTAATTCTCCAAACCTCCTCTGGGCTAAAAGTGAAGGGGGCTCTACCTTTTGGAAGAGCATTACTTGGGCATTAGCAGCTGCAAAACATTTTATAGATGGAAACTAGGTGATGGTAAACTCATTAGTTTTTGGCATGATGTGTGGGTAGGGGATTGTTCCCATAAAGTGTAGTTCTGGGACTTGTTCTGTATTTGCAACCAGGTTGATAGTACTGTAGCCCAAGTCTGGGATGGGAATGATCTGAAATTAACATTTAGGAGATGTGTTGACATGATTGGGATGAATCTTTGGGATCAACTTGTCTGTTTGATCAAACAGTACCCTCCATCAGATGAAGTGGACATCCCCATTTGGGGGTTAGAACCTAGTGGGTCTTTCCCAGTTAAATCTTTTTACAAATAGATCAATTTTGGTGGGGTACCTTCTAGTGTTAGTACAAAAATGTGGAAAATCCTTTGTCCACAGAACATTCATATCTTCTTATGGCTTTGTATTCACAACAAAATACTGACTAGAGATAATCTTGCGAAGAGAAGGGAGGTGGAAGATCCTTCCTCTCTGTTTTGTTCTGAACCTGAAACTGTTCAACATCTGATGTTTCACTGTGTGGTGGCCCAGCAAGTTTGGGACTTTGTTGCAGAAATTTTTAATATTGATAACATATCCTGTTTTGAAAAAGTTATGGCCTTCTGGCATATGCATAAAGAAAAAGCTGTTTTGAATCTGACAACAACTGCTACCTTGTGGAGCTTGTGGAGACTAAGGAACGAATTTTGTTTTCAGGGGCGCAAATGGAGAAGTGTGAATTGCATTCTTGCAAAACTAAGCTGTTCTTTGCATCAGTGGAAAGTTCTCTGCGACGATGGGCAAGCAATCCTGCTACAACGATGCATCCTACTGGTGGACAAACGGCGTGGGGAACTCCTCCGGATCGCCTAGAAGTGAGGCTCGGGGAGACCAACTGAGCAATCAGGACGCTGGAGAGGACGATGCACTAGACTAGCTTGCTCTTCTCTCGTTTTCCTGTTTTTATGTTGGTTCTCTGGGTCTTTCAATATGGACAAAGTTTGCGTCCTGGACATGGTTTTAGTCTGTTGGCTGTAGCCGTTATCTTTTGAGCTAGATGCTCTGTATGGTCATCGATGCTTGAACTTTGTAGTCCTGTGAACTGATTGTGTTCTGCTTCAATAAAATGGGGCAGGGGGGCAACCCCCTTTCATTCAAAAAAAATTCCCAAAGTATCTGTTTTGACTTGATCCTAAAACCCTTAAAAACCTTACGGTGCTCCTTCTTCCCTCCCCATGATGAGGATCTCCAGCGGCGCGCCTCCCTCTCTAGGCATGCTTGACTTCTCTGAACAACACCTTCCGGAGCCCTAAACATCTGATCTCATGTACCAATTGTGCTTCACTTCGAGAAAGCCAATTTTCTCATCTGGTAGATGCACTTCAAGATCAACTTCCACAAGCTTGGCCTCACTGATGACATCGACCTCGTCGAAGCCGAGATGATTGTCGATGATGTTGAGTGAACGCAGATCGATTAAGTATCGTGTCCTGGCTCCACCCCACGGTCTCCAAGGACATCCTGGAGATCATCATCTAGCTCATAGACTCCGTCGAGCAATCATGGACGCTGATCAACAACCTCTTCCTCGACAACTGTCTCCAGCTCCAAATCTTCGCCAAGTCCGGATTCTCTTGCCTTCAGCGGGGCTATCTCTCTGTACTAGTGGCAGCACGAATCACCTCCTTGATACTCGTTGTATAATTTTTGTCATGAATACCAGCAATATACAACAAATTATAGCTATAGTACACACATCAACAAATTTTTGGTATTCATCTGAATAACAATGACCCGCCCCTGCCTCTCTGTCACGGCGTCCAGCTAGCTCGACTGCATGGCCAATGAGCTGCAGCGACCAAGAGATGCGCCTGGCCTTTATCAATGGGTTGATCAATTAGTTCGACCATTGCTTTGCCACTCTCACCATTAATCCTGCCGGCCTCATCTTCGCACGCACTCTTCTCCAAGAAGATCGCCGCCTCTCTAAATGCGTTCTCCAGCCGTCCACAATGGCTCTTCTCGCCGGTGCCCCCTACTCCCCTTGCCCCATGCTTGGCCCTTAGCCCGCACAGCGCACAGCGCCCTGCTGTTCCTGCACCATCCGACACTCCCAACAATAGGAACCAGAAGAAGAACCAGATGCAGCCCGGAGGCGCTCTTGCTGGCCGAGGACATCCCACTCCTCCGACGCCCTTCGTCAACCCTAGCACTTACCGCCTATTTAAAACTGGTTTGCTACAGTGAAGTGGGTGTAACAGTTTTCGGTTTGATATGGTACCATGCCGCTATAGTGTAGCTCCCTCCACTGTATTTCACTAAATGGGCCTGCCGAGTCGGATCACGCATGTGCGAAGGTGTAGCCCATTTGACGCACACAGGCGTCACATACAGGACCACGCGGTTAAACCCATCACGTCGACATCACACTCCCCTTTAATAGTAGTGACGAAATAAAATAGAAGACCCTCTACCAGCAGTAATATAGGGCTTGTTTGGTTTACAGCCTAAGATTGCCACGCGTAACTTTAGTCGTACCACAACATTTGCAAAGTGTGTGTGAGAGAGAGGGGGGGTAAATCTGCAGGTCGCAGCAGACAAGGAGCACCGAACAGAGCATGACTCCACCAAGCTTCCACGTGAGAAGGTTAACAGCCTTGGTTCAGGTCAACGTGTTGGGAAGAAACCATCGCAAGATTGCCTTGGAGTCTAATTGGAGGAGAATTAAGGGTGGGTTCAACTCAGATGCAAGGAGGACAGTCATACACCGAAGGTGAGCAGTCAAACAACAGTAGTGTGCACAAATGAAGATGTGGAAGAGGGCTGGTTAGAGGATAGGCTGCCGTTTGGAATTGAACTGCTGACGTGGCATGGATGATGACGTGGAGTGTGGTGTGTGCATGTTGAGAGAATTGGTAGTAGTGGAGAGAAACTTCTTAATAATGTAAGAGATGTTCAATTGGAGTGATGAAAAAATGAGGTCGTGACTCGTGAGGGTGGAGCCAAGATGTAGCCTCCGTGTGACCGAGGAGAAAAGTCTTTTGACAAAGCCTATTGGTTTTTCTTTTTGGTGAAGTGCGTGTGTGTGTTTGATTTTCTTCCTGGTTTGTCCTTGTGTTCTTGAGAGAGAAAAGAGAGAAATTCAAGAGAGAGTTGAGAGGAGAGGAAGAAGAAGCGATGCTGCGAGGAGGCAGCGCCAACAATATGGAGATCGCACTGCAGCTTCTCCCAGTCGTTGACGTTGCCGACGAGGCCCATGGCTAACTAATACGTCTCCAACGTATCTATAATTTTTTTATTGTTCCATGCTGTTTTATTGTGAATCTTGGCTGTTTTATAATCATTTTATAGTCATTTTATATTATTTTTGGTACTACCCTGTTGACATAGTGCCAAGTGTCTGTTTTTTGCATGTTTTTTTACATCGCAGGAAAATCAATATCAACAGAGTCCAAATGACATAAAACTTTATATATGATAATTTTTTATGGACAAGAAGGAAGAAGTTCGGCCCTGGTTGCACCTGGGGGAGTCCCGAGGAGGGGACAACCCACCAGGGCGCGCCAGGAGGCCCAGGCGTGCCCTGGTGGGTTGTGCGCACCTCGGGTGCCCTCCGGACCGCCTCTTTGCTCTATAAATACCCAAAAAATCCAAAAACCCTAGGGGAATCGACGAAATATTCATCCAGCCGCCGCAGAGTCCAGAACCACCTGATCCAATCTAGACACCATCACGGAGGGGTTCACCACTTCCATTGGTGCCTCTCTGGTGATGCGTCAGTAGTTCTTTGTAGACCTTCGGGTCCGTAGTTAGTAGCTAGATGGCTTCATCTCTTTCTCTTGATCCTCAATACAATGGTTTCTTGGAGATCCATATGATGTAACTCCTTTTGCGGTGTGTTTGTTGGGATCCGATGAACTTTGAGTTTATAATCAGATCTATCTTTTTATATCCATGAAAGTTATTTGAGTTTTTTTGATCTCTTATATGCATGATCTCTTATAACCTCGTGTTTCTTCTCCGATATTTTTGTTTTGTTTGGCCAACTTGATCTATTTATCTTGCAATGGGAAGAGGTGCCCGGTAATGGGTTCGATCTTACGGTGCTTGATCCCAGTGACAGAAAGGGAACCAACACATATGTATCGTTGCTACTAAGGATAAAAAGATGGGATCTATATCTAATGCAATAGATAAACGGATCTTGTCTACATCATATCATCGTTCTTATTGCATTACTCCATTTTTCCATGAACTTAATACACTAGATGCATGCTGGATAGCGGTCGATGTGTGGAATAATAGTAGTAGATGCAGGCAGGAGTCGGTCTACTAATCTTGGACGTGATGCTCATGTAATGATCATTGCCTGGATATCGTCATAATTATTTGAAGTTCTATCAATTGACCAACAGTAATTTGTTTACCCACCATTTGCTATTTTTCTCGAGAGAAGCCACTAGCGAAACCTACGGCCCCTGGGTTTCTTTCTCATATATTTGCCTTTGCGATCTACTTTTCCTTTACTTTTATTTTCAGATCTATTAAACCAGAAACCCAAAAATATCTTGCTGCAATTTATTTGTATTTATTTTATCTTGCGTTCCGGCGAGATCGATTTATCCAAAACACTGCAAAAATATCTATCTTTTTACCCGTGAGGGATTGACAACCCCTCTCTTACGTCGGGTTGCGAGTATTTGTTATTTTCGTGCAGGTGCTATTCATGTTGTGTTGTTTGGTTCTCCTACTGGTTCGATAATCTTGGTTTCATATCTGAGGGAAATACCTACCGCCGCTGTGCTGCATCATCCCTTCCTCTTTGGGGAAATACCGACATAGCTTCAAGCGACATCACAACGAGGCCCATGGCCAGCATCTTGAAGAAGCGGGTCAAGTGGTTCGAGGCGTCACAGTCCTCGACGGTCAGGATGGCATAGCTGTCGCAGATGCCGGCTGAAGACCTGTTCTCCAGCGGTGGGAGCACGTCACACATGCCAGCGAGCACATTGCACACGGCCAGGCGGATGCTGTCCAGGTTGCTGCCGTAGAGGACCGGGGCCAGACGCACCAGGAGGAAGCCTCCGTGGGTGGCGAGCGGCTTGGCGCCGTCCAAAAGGCCGGCTGCAGTGCTGCGGACAAATGAGGTGAGGGACCGGCGGCCCGAGCCGAACGCAGATCATGCCGTGGGGACGAACACCGGGTCATCATCCTGATCTCCTGCTTGGCACCACTGCTGGGCGAAGATGCCGATGAGGTCAGAGGGGTGGCGTGCACCCTCGGGCGAGCGGTGGCAGAGGAAAGAGGGGTCGGCGACGAGGTAGCACCACCTCTTGCACACCGCGCCGCACCGGAACAGGGCGGCAACGTCGACGTGCGTCAGGACCTCGAAGAGCACGTCGTCCGGGAAAAGAATAGGAGGCGCAGGCGTGTCTTTCATCTTCTTTAGCTATTGTATGTATGTATACAGTCCAGATGAGGTTGGTCAGCGAGACACGACTGCACGAGCAGGACTCGTTTTCTACTCCTTCTCCAGCTCGGACTCGATCATCTTACAGCAAAGCATGCGTTGTTAGCTTTCTATTCTGCGTACGAATCCACAAGAAATTAAACGGTTCACGTTTGTTTTCCTATTTTGCCACCGATAATCATACGGACCGGCTAGGGACCAGGTGACTGAATTTACAATGAACCTTGATAAGTGCCACACGTGTGCCACAAACACATGGCAATTCCAAACGTTTTTTATGGCAATTTTTGTGATGTGAGGATGTCAACTTTAGTTGTCAAGCATGAAAACTTTCTTTCCAGATGACAAGCTTCAGTTTTTTCTTTGATTAATTTTTTCTCTTTAAATAACAACTTTAGTTGTAAGAAACATCAAGGCCGGATTGCTTCGTGTCACACGTGTGACACTTATCATATACGTTTACAATTTGGGTCAGTTATTCCTTTGTACAATCAGCTAAGCGGTGTCTGGTTTTGAAGAACACCATAGGAGCTTTTGTTCTGTATATCCACCTAACTCCAGTGGAATCAAGATGCCACTATGATTTTTTTACTTATGCGGGTCCTAATCAATTGATTCGCTAATGGCCTAGGATCTTTGAAAATGCCCTTTTCATATGTATGAAGTAGGTCAGAGCACGTGAGTTGGTCAGACGCGCCAGAATAAAAATAGAACGAATTTTGTAGATAGTTATCATTATTGATGTGTTCAAAAGGTGTGACAGTGACAACAAGCGGGCAAAAGGTTTCATTAACTTGGCATATGTGCTTCTAACTTTCATCATGCTGATTAGTATTGCGCACCTACGTGCCATCAAGTGGACTATATGATCTATTGTTAAATGGTAATCTTGTTCTGCTCAAGCATGTATTGTTAATTGTCCACCTCACTATAGTTTGTCGGATAGTAAAGTTATTCCATCTGTCGTTTGAACTTGGCTGCCTCTGTCTCTCATATATATAGATATTCTTTTTCCACTTACTTGGCTGCCTCCTTTTGTCTCAAATAGAGATTCTCTTAGTCCACTTGACTGCTGTTCTCCGAATGGTCCCAATCATGCTCAAACATAGTACATGTTAAATATCCCTTCATTTCACCGGTAAATCAGCACCTAGGTACCTTAGTTTCAACTTTCAAGCATGGAGGAGTCCCTTGTTGACAAGACAGGAGAGGAGAGCCTGGTAGTGATTGAGGTGAAGAAGCAGTTGTACCTTGTCGGGCCTCTCATCGTCGGAAGCCTCCTACAGGATGTGGTCCAAATGATATCCGTCATGTTTGTGGGTCATCTCGGCGAACTCGCTCTGCCGAGTGCCTCCATCGCAACCTCCTTCGCTGGTGTAACTGGCTTCAGCTTGTTGGTATGACAATTTCCCCCCTTTTCCATTGATCGATGCACCAATTTAGTTGGACCTCCTGAACATCATAGTCAACTTGAATGCTTGCATTGAATTTCAGTCCGGCATGTCGAGCAGCTTGGACACCCTGTGTGGGCAAGCCTTTGGAGCAAAGCAGCACCATCTTCTTGGCATCTACAAGCAGAGGGCAATCCTTGTGCTCACTCCGGTGAGCGCCGTAGTTGCCGTAATCTGGGGATACACCGGTTAGATCCTTCTATTGTTTGGACAGGACCATGAGATTGCCATGGAAGCAGGGAGCTACATCCGATGGTTGATTCCGTCGTTGTTTGTCTACGGTCCGCTGTAGTGCCATGTATGATTCCTGCAAACGCAGAACATGGTCCTTCCGGTGATGCTGAGCTCGGGCGTCACAGCACTGAACCACATCTTGGTGTGCTGGCTGCTGGTCTACAATCTTGGTCTAGGCAACAAGGGTGCCGCCTTGGCCAATACAATCTCCTACCTCACTAATGTGTCCATCTTGGCTCTCTACATCCGGCTCTCCCCGTCTTGTAAGAGCACATGGACGGGGTTGTCGACGGAGGCATTTCGCGACATCCTCGGTTTCTTGAGGCTTGCCATCCCATCTGCACTCATGGTTTGGTGAGTTTGATGTCTATATGCTATATGTCTCAAGTGCAACTTTGCCATCTTCAGTTGATTGATTTAAGTACTTTCATCTGACATACATACATATATTTACATGAGCAGCTGGGAGTGGTGGTCGTTTGAGCTCCTGGTGCTTGTTTCCGGATTTCTTCCAAATCCTAAACTTGAGGCATCGGTACTGTCAATCAGGTGAGGCCGTGAGGTGACATATTCAAGCATGGCTTATTTCATTTCATACTACTGGGTTTGCTAGTTTCCCTGTTTTGATAGTAACATGCAGTTGAATTTCTTGCAGTTTGAATACTATCTCGTTGGTATTCAGAGTCCCATATGGGCTTAGTGCAGCTATAAGGTCAGCTCAAACTCATACGCCTTTAAGTATTATACAAACTAGAAGCTGATATGTATCAAATCCTTTATCTACGTACGTAGCACCCGTGTGTCAAATGAGCTGGGTGCTGGGCGACCGGATGCTGCCCGTTTGGCGACCCAGGTGATCATGGTCCTAGGTATTGTGTCAAGCGTATCGGTTTCTCTTGCTATAGTTTTGGTGCGCAATCTATGAGGGTATGCATACAGCAACGACAAGGAAGTGGTGGAGTACATTTCCAGAATTATGCCAATTATTGCTGTGGCATTCTTGTTTGATGACATGCAATGTGTTCTTTCAGGTAAATAGATACAAACACTAGTAGAAAACCGGCCTTTTGTCCCGATTCATAAGGGCCTTTAGTCCCGGTTCCCGAACCGGGACTAAAGGGTCGTTACTAATAACCGGGACAGATGGGGCTCCACGTGGGCGGGGGCCCTGCCGGCAGCCCAGGCAGGGGGGCCTTTAGTCCCGGTTCAAGACGTAAACCGGGACCAAAAGACTTCCACGCGGCAGCAGCTGGCTGGAGCTGAGGTTTTTCTTTTTTTTTTTAAAAAATGGCTGTTTTAGGGGTTTAGGGGGTTATTTTTAGGTTGTTATTAGCTAGCTAATAGAGAGAAGTGTCCTCTCTTATGTCCGTGCTTGGTCGACGCTACGTACAATACATACGTATAGAGAGGACTAGGCACGCTAACTAGCTAGTAAGCAAACGAAGGAAACAGAAGATCGTCATGAACATATATGCATACAGAGAGAAGTGATATCGACCACCTCTCCTTCTCCGAGAGATTGGTCGAACAACAAGTTCTCGTATATCTATCGTCCGACACTACCGGCTACATATATACAATAATTATCTCTTACAAATATAATCTCCTA
>NW_024114859.1:0-11921 GCF_003073215.2 Triticum urartu | reverse complement strand
CCTTAGCCGTACCCGAAAGTAATGGATGCCCCCGGCGCCGCCCCGTTCGTCACTCCATGGCCGGTGCAGCGGCAGGCACCTCGATCTGCGGCTCACCGGCGTCACGCGCGGTGTCAACAACGGCCAATGCTGTCACTCTGTTCTTCAAAGAAAATCTGCATCTTTTTCGTCTGGTGCTTACCACTAGCGTGCAGATGACACATGGACAAGGCAACGTCAATTTCCTTGCATCGAGTCAATGCAGCAGGTCGCTCTGCTCTTCTTCCTTAAAAATTCTGCACCTTTTTGTCCCGGACGTGCTTTCACATGGATGTCCTCGAGTTCCTGATCCATTTCTTATAGTACTTGCTCGGCTCTTGCTTCAATTTCAGATCTAGCTAAGTTACCAGTACGAAACTTCACTATTTACTGCAGTAAGTTAACTGAAGATGACCAACAGCGTAAGAGGAGATGACCCAACTGAAGATGATCCTGTAATGTCCATCGAGTCAATGCAGCAGGTCACTCTGTTCTTCCTCCTTAAAAATTCTGCATCTTTTCGTCCCATGCTTACCCACTACCTTTCACATGGATTTCATCTTCAAGCTCATGCATGGGTTGGCTCTCAAATGGCACAAAGGATATGCAGTTGGAGTTTCTTTATGTTCCTAACATAACAGAATCACTGTCTAAATAGTTTACGACATTGGCATGGTGTTTAAAGTAATTCTTCGGAGATATATTTATTTTAGACACACATACCGGGTATATGCAAATAAAAAAAATTAAAGGAGGTTGAAACCACTGTCATCTGCATCTTTTTATTGAAGTTGATGCAAGGCAATGAAGCTAAAGTCATTAACATATATACTATGAAACTAACAAAACTATGGAAGAACCATTAAAATTATGAAATTAACATTAAAATCATTCAGCTGTGCATCAAGCGCGAGCGCTCGCGATGTCCACGCCGGACTAGCTGAAAGACAAAAATAGCAAGAGGGAGGAAGTTGCCTCGAGCCCCACCCCTTCCTTATCCTTTCCTCCAAAATTTCACATCACACGCAACGCAACCTTCTCTCGTGACGCCGCCGCCGCCTCCTCTTCTCTCCCCCGATTCTCCTCGCGACTGCTCCGAGCCCCTCCTCTTCCCTGTGTCGGCTGCTCGACGCGCCGCGCCACCACTGCGGGAGAAGGTGAACACGAGGAGATGCAGGGTGGGTGGCCTCGCCGGAAGAGTGTGACGCCGGGAACCACCGGCTGGCCAAGGACCGTGTGGGCTGGCACTTCCCCGCGGCGCCCTCCTTCCCCGACTTCGCCGTCGCCACTGCCCCCTCCCCTCCTGTCGAGGCTGAGCGTGCACAGAGTGGACGAGTCGATCGCGGCGGAACCAGAGTCACTCGAGGCCGGGGTGCCAGATGACGTCCAGCAGACGGAGGGGTGGCCATGGGAGGAGTAGCCCACAATGAAATCCATTTTCTCTTTGTGTGTGTGTGTGTGTGTGTGTGTGTTGGATTTGGATCGAGGAAGGGGATGGCGTGGGGATGAGGAGGTGGACAGAGGAAGAGGGCGATGCTGGCTGGCTGAGCGGGCGGATTTGGATCCAAGCGGCCCCTCGTGTGTTTGATCTGTTAGTTAACATGATCTTATCTCCTCTATCTCCCCTCTCTTCTCTCACTGACCCATCTGGTCTCGTTTCTGCAGGTAGAGCGGCCAGAGGAGCAGGCCAACATAACACCAACGTGGTGAGCTTCCCCTCTCCACCATCTACCCCCACATCTGAACATCAACTACAATTTGTACGTTTTGGTTATACTCTATTTCAGTTTATACAAATCTCGTTTTGGTTAATCGATGCCATGGCTGAAACTAGAGCAAACACATAAAACCTACAGAGAAAGGATTACACACTTTTATCAGGTGTTAAGTTCAGCTGCCTTGACCATGGCAGTGCTAAGTAAATTTATAATTGGATTCTGCTGATCTGTGGATAGGTAGCCTAACCGGCGATGGGTAGCCTCACCCTGTTAAATCTGATCGGGTAATGTGAGAACCAAAATGAATTTATTTTGCTCCGTTTCTTACAAGCACTTGTCTTAAGTAGATGCCACAAGCTCATCTTCAATGATGGATTTTATTATGTCGTGCCTATTAAGCAGCCAAAGATCAGATATTTGACTCCATCACTAATAGTAAGATGCACACAAAGAATATCTGCACCCAGTGATTCTCATTCACTGAAGCTTGGTTCTTTGTTATATGAATCAATTAGATTTCTACAAAAGCGATTCTTGTTGCTAGGTGCATCATCGTCAAGGATGTGTTTTCCCCACTTGGGAGCAACATCTAGAATATATTTTCCTATGAACGCGCGAGATTGCCTATGTGCTGTTAGATTTGATCTTCAGAATATTTGCAAGTGATGTCTTTCTGCACTGTATTCCGTTCAATAGAATAGCACTGCACCCCTAATTCAAGAATGCAATTTTAGAGTTATACTAAGGACAGTACTTGTGCAAGGCGAATTGAAATTGAAATTTCGCATGTACACGTGTAAAAAGGAGATGTACATTTGGCTACTAATGTAAGAATACAAAAAGTCGTTTCAGTAGCTTTCACAGGTTCATCAAGGAGTTGGCTGTTCAAGCTGAATCCCTCCACACCCAAATGATAAAAGCTTGTTTTTTTAATGAACAAGCTAATTTAGGAAACGTTGCTAATCCAGGCTAAGAAATGAGTTCTCAGATGAGGTGTCATGTGCCAGCATTAGTTTTTTTATGAGTCTACCCAAGTGTCAGAGTAACTATCTTGCTTTTAGTTGCGATTCTGATTATTTACATTTAAGAGCTCATTTCTTATGACTTCTTGTGTGTATCATGATAGATTGTATACAACTGATCGTAGCTCATTCTATTATTCAGAGACTTTCAACTAATTACCATATGCTAATAATTCTCTTTTCTTTTTTCTTTCCTTTCCATTTGCCAATTACATAGGTTCATTAGAAATCCAACTGTCAATGAGAATGCCATGAACCTTCTAGTGCTGTTGTCTTATTATTTCCCTTTTACTCTGCTCTCTGTTTTTCCATCTTGCTTCACTTTTGATCAATCGTCACAGCAATTGCTTCTTACCAATTATTATATATTTTTTTCTCAAATGCACAGCGCAAGGAAGATGAGCTTCCAAAGTACATCATACGCGGTATGTACATTCCTGTCCCGACGCCGTGCCCGACGCGCTGGACTGGAGGCATAGCGGCGCCGTCACCATGGTCAAGCACCAGGGCAAGCGTGGTAAGCACCATGCTTGTGAATCTGTTGTTCTACACTTGACATTGCAGCGCTCATCTATATTCCCTGTTAGAATTTTATTGTTTCTGTAGTTATTTGGTTTTATTGCTAAAGCTTAGATATTGAGATGTGGTGCATAAGCACTTCAAAAGCATAGTGATCCATTAACTAGAATCCATGTTAGGGAGCAGAAGCTGACAGGTACAAGCTAACCACCCTTGCATAACGCGCCAGGTAACAATGGTTGTAGATAAATTGGTTAGCACTTGGCAATTAGCAACTTGTTTGCCTATCATACTTGGCAAAGATCATCGTGCCCACTTAGAAAAGTGGTTGAAAAAATGCCTCTGTTTAGTTTTTTCAGGCCCAATTTCCAGTTTTACTGCCTACATTTATCCAAACTATACTGGCTGTAATCACTGCTCTTCCTAATAGTACATCCACAAAGTTTTTTATCCTTGATACTAAAACTTTGATATTGAGATGTTGTTACACACTCACACAACTACATAAAAGCATAGTCGTACTTAGATATGTATGACCAAGGCATTTTTTACGGCAAATAGTTCCAATAAATAGAATCCATGCAAGCGAGATGAAGCTGATACAAACAAGCTAATCTCCCCATTACATAACTTGTTAGGAATTAGAGGCATTTAGCAACATGCTTGCCTGCAGTACTAAAAAATCAAGCCCAACTAGAGAAGATGTTGAAAAAATGTCTCTGTTTAGTTTTTCGCAGGCCCAGTTTGCAGTTTTACTGACTACATTCCTTCAAGCTATGCTGTTTTTTACTCCTTCAGCTCTTCCTAATAGTAGATCCATGAACTTTGTTATCCTTAAAATGTGAAATATATCAAGGAAGTGCCTGCTCCAATACTGACTGCTTGGAAAATTAGATAAATAAATTAGAGCTAGAGAGTTATGCTCTAATTCCTTGTGTGATTCGTAGGTGATATTGCTTTTTAAGACGTCCCACACAAGAGAATTCTTCTAACCATTTTTGTTAGCTTTTGCGGTTGGCCATGGAAATAGACATGTGCTGCTTTATTATGTAGACCAGTTATGTATTACGCCTTAAATAAGAATCTTATAAAAAATTGTTATGCTTGCAGCAATCTAGAATTCTAGGTTTGGGATTATTTTAGGTTGCCGATGGCTATACTAGAAATGTGCAGTTTAGAGATGCTACGTAAGAACTGTGTGAGCACTCATGTTTTACAAATTAGGATCACAACAGTGACACTGAAGAAGTGAAGATGCAAATATCTATTTCCGTGAAGTCACTCCTTTGTACTTGTATTGTTTCGTTTTACTCAAGTGCCTTGATACAAGATACTTAAAGTATTTTTCGATTTTAGCTCATTCCTTATTACTAACCCAGAACTGTACTTCCGGTTAATGTGGTCTGGACTGTCATTCAGGTGCCATGGAAGGACTAAACAAGATCACGACAGGCTCTCTTCTCAGCCTTCCTGAGTAGAAACTAATCAGTTGTGACATATCCCACAATGCTGGTTGTGGCGGGTAGGCTCAGGAACTATGCTTATAAGTTTGTGATTAATAATGGTGGGAGTGACACGAAGGATGACTACCCGTTTGGTGAATCAGATGAAACATGCAACAAAAACAAAGTAAGATGGAGGTGTAGTTGTGTAGAACAAAAATAAAAACTACCTTGAGCATGTTTTAGGCACATGATCTATCATATTCATGCAATTTGTCTCCTTGTTTCACAGCTGAAAAAGCATGTGGTAACAATTGATGGCTACTGAAGCGACGTCCTGCCGGTGTACATCAGGGACGCCTGCACCAACGATGACGCCTTCAAGGTGCTGTGGAAGTGAGGTCAGGGCATGGGGATCCGGGCAAGTGCGCCAAGGAGACCGACACGTCTTACCCGCTCATGACCCAAGCAGTGATTTTCCATTGCCTCTAGATGTATCATCGACCGTCGCCAGCCTCTGGTTTTAGACGTGAACGTGTATGTACTAGTACTTCATATTGCTATATTTTGATTTTGACGAAATAACATCACGTGGTACAATCAAGAAAGTGGAAGGGGCGCATCCTATCTAGCACCGCCCCAGCTTCCTCTCAGGCGGCGCACCTGGGTGCGCCCCAACCACTAGTCAACAAGAAAGCCTACTTCTTCCTCAACAACGCCTTCAATGTGGGCATGCCCCCACGCCGACATCGTCATGTCCAGCCGAAGACAACAAGGACAAAGACTATCATCCTAGTTGTCAAGACCAACCAATGAAGGCAAGTATGAACAAGTTCATCACTGCTAAGCCCGGAACAAGAGTTTTCACCCCGTACTTGAAACGGCACTCCAACACCATCTCGATGGTGGATCTTCCGATGGTTGCACCAGCTATCCCTTCACGCTAGGCCGGAATGGCGCTACCAGATGGGTGATACGTAATCCCACCGTAGACCACCCCCACGGGATTCGGAGGGCCTGCCCATGATGTGGCACGGATTTGATACAATTGTGCCAACCAGCCTGTAGAGTTTACCATGACCCCAAGGCTGCTACCCTGGCATCGTTCTATTTTGGCAATTAGTTGTATACCGATTGTGAACCCTAAAAATGTTTGATGGACAGAAGTTCTTAAACTGCCTATATTATGTGGACTATAGGCAACCGATTTCTCATTACGGACAACCATCTTCTGTCCTGATCGATTTATAAGTATCTATGAGGCATGGGTTACACCTTTTGATTCCAGTGGTTTTTCTATTCATGTGTTTTAAACAACTGAATCATGATTTAGTAAAAGTATCCAAATGTCCTTTTCGTAAAAGTATTCGAATCATTTCAGAAAGTTTTATTTTACTATGGAGGCTTTTTATTGATTCCTAGTATTGCATCAAGAAATAGAAATATCATATGAAAAACACAATTATTTTCCACTAAATCATTTATAGGAGTACACAACTGGATGACAAATCAGAGCCCTGTTCATCATGCCATGGCCGGTGCGGCGCCTGGACCTGCGGTTCCGCTTCCCGTTCGTCATTGATATGCGGTTGCGCTCACGTGCAGATGCGACCAGCAACGGTGGATCGCAGCAGGTCACCCTGTTAATCTTTTCTTAAAAATGCTGCACCTTTTGTCCCGTGCTTAGTTGCTTTCACATGGACTGTCGTCCCCCTTGCGTTCCTGATTCATTTGTATACTGACTTGGCTCGTGCTTCAGTTTTAGATCTGGCTAGCGTAGTACTAGTACAAACTTTACCACTGACACTGTAATAATTATGAATTAACTGAAGAGGATGACAAGAGCAGGAGTACAGAGAGCATCCTCTTTGCAAACAAGACTAGTGGAAAATGGCATAGTGTAGACGTGGATCTGTAACTAGACGGCTACTCATGCTGTGTGTGTGCATGTTATCATTCCAACACCAACTCTGATTGTCCAGACACTAAACAACAAGTACAACTGAAAACCATTGCATAGCCCCATTCCTCATGCCATTCATCATCGATCGCCTCACACGCGCGCGTGGAGATGAAACAAGGCATTAGCAACGGTCGGTCGCAGCGATTTCCATCGAGTCAATGCAGCAGCTCGCTCTGCTCTTCTTCCTTAAAAATTCTGCACCTTTTTGTCCCGTGCTTTGTTGCTTTCGCATCTCGTCGAGTTCCTGATTCATTTCTTATACTGGGCCGGCTCTTGTTTCAATTTCAGATCTAGCTAAGTTACCAGTACCGAACTTCACTAATTACTACAGTAAGTTAACTGAAGAAGATGATCAATAGCGTAAGAGGAGAGGACCCAACTAATTTCCATCTCTCCGTCCCATGCTTACCCACTACCTTTCACATGGATTGTCGACCCCTCGAGTTTTATACTGGCCTGGCTCGTGCTTCAGTTTCAGATCTACCTAGCTTACTGGCACAAAACTTTACTTGTTACTATCAGTAAATTGGAGAGGTTCACACGCTCTATGCTTACAGATCTGTGCTATAAAAGGGTCCATCCATCAACCCACCAGGAACACACACAACCGAACAGCTAGCCTTTGCCTAGCTCACACAGCCTCTCATACATACCACCAACCACAACAATTAACCTGCCTGCTGGGGCGCCGGAGGAGATGGAGGCGGCGATCGGTGCGGCGAACGGACTCATTGGCAGCGTGCTGAACCACCTGTCCAATGAGTTCGTGGAGGCCTATGTTGCCAGCTCCCAGCTCGGCCTCAACTCTGACAAGATCAAGGAGGATCTCTTGCTCGCGCAAGGGCTGCTGCAAGTGGCTCAGAACAGGGTACTGAGCGACAACCTCGCTCTTCAGGGGTTACTGCGGAGGCTCGCCGTCAAGGCCGACGAGGCCGAGGATGCGCTGGATGAGCTGCACTACTTCAGCATCCGTGACCACCTCGACGGCACCCACGACGCAGTGCCTGACCTGGGTGATGACATCCTGAGTCGTGCTCGCCATGGTTGCAATGCTCTTCGCTACACTGTCGGTAACTGCCTTGCATGCTTTTCTTGTTCACGCATCAAAGATGGTGATGATGGTGTTGCTGCTGATGTCGTTCCTGATAACCCACCTAATGCCACTGTAAACCTTGGTAGTGGTGATAATGATGGTCCAGTTGATAAGTTGCCATTTGATAGAGTTGCCATGTCCAAAAAAATCAAGTCAGTGATAGAGGAAATACATTCCCTGTGTGACAGTGTCTCCAAGTTGCTCCCCATGATTCCACACCATAGCACCACCACAAGAGTCACCCCAAGTCATCGTGTCACAGGATCAACCATTACACAACCAACATTGCATGGGAGGAGAGACCTTTTCGATAAAACCATAGATGACATCCTCACTACTGCCACAGATCACCCGGAAACCCTTCCTGTTCTTCCTATAGTTGGTCCAGGGGTTATTGGAAAGACAACCTTCACCCAACACCTTTATAATGATAAAAGGATAGAAGAGCACTTTGCTGTTAGGGCTTGGGTATGTGTATCAACTGAGTTTGATGTGGTTAAGCTCAGCCAACAGATCCTTAGCTCCATACAAAGAAGCAACACTTCAAATCAAATAGACAATTTAGATGAGCTCCAAATATCCATCACACAGGAACTCAAGTCCAAAAGTTTTTTAATCGTGTTTGATGATATATGGAAATGCAATAGTGTGGGGTGGAAAACCCTCTTGGCTCCATTCAGGATGGGGGAAGCCAAGGGTAGCAAGGTTCTTGTCACAACTCGATTTCCATCTATAGCTGAAATGGTGAAAACCACCAACCAAATAGCATTGCAAGGTCTGGAGTTTGATGAGTTCTTCACATTCTTTTCATTAATATTTGGGGGTAACAAACCTGAGTATTGCCAAGAGGACT
Source organism: Triticum urartu (assembly GCF_003073215.2). Classification (NCBI taxonomy): domain Eukaryota; kingdom Viridiplantae; phylum Streptophyta; class Magnoliopsida; order Poales; family Poaceae; genus Triticum; species Triticum urartu. The sequence continues at coordinate 3,293 of NW_024114859.1, read as the reverse complement.
TAGATGATCTTGCAACTAATATTGCAAAGAAGTTGAAGGGTTCACCTCTCGCAGCCATAACAGTTGGTCGGTTGCTGAGCCAGGACTTTTCTCGGGGACATTGGATGGGAGTTCTAGAAAACAACGGGTGGCAAAAACAAAAAAATGATGATGACATTATGCCATCCTTAAGGATTAGCTATGATTACCTTCCTTTTTATCTAAAAAAATGCTTTTCATATTTTTCCTTGTTCCCTGAAGATTTTGAATTTAACAACTTAGATATGACGTATTTTTGGATTGCACTGGGAATCATAGAAAAAGATGAGAATTATATAGAAGAATTAGTAGAGAATGGCTTCCTTGTGAAGGTTGTTGATGATGATGAGCAACCATACTATGTAATGCATGATTTATTACATGAGTTGTCTCTAAGTGTTTCGTCGCAAGAGTGCCTCAACATATGTAGGTCAAATTTTAGAGTTGATGACATCCCACAAACTGTTCGACACATATCTTTCACAATGGAAGATGGATTTGATGGGGGTGTTAGGGAAGAAATGATTAAATTGAGGAGCAAGATAGACATTCGCAATTTGCGAGCTTTGTTGATCTTTAGATATTATGAAGAAACAATTGATGGATTTTTGAAAGATATTTTTAAGGAAATAGAGGGTCTTCGTGTCCTATATATAGTAGCGAAATCCCAAAAATCCTTGCCACTCAACTTTTCAAAACTTATCCACCTCCGATACTTAAAAATTGATATGAGACCAGATGAGTACGATGAAATGACTTTTCCTAGTACAATATCCACATTTTATCACTTGAAATTCTTAGACTTTACATGCTTTCCTATATATAACTTACCAAATGACATTAGCCGCCTTATCAATTTATGCCATCTTTTTGTTGACAAAAAACTCCATTCTAGTGTTCCTGGGATCGGAAAGATGAAATGCTTGCAGGAGCTAAAAGAGTTCTGTGTTAAAAAAGAGAGTGCTGGATTTGAACTGCGAGAGTTGGGTAAACTAACAGAGCTTCGAGGAGAACTAAGCATACATAATCTTGAGAAGGTGGCAACTAGGGAAGAGGCTACAGAAGCCAAGCTTCTGTGTAAAAGAGATTTGAAAGCGTTGAGGTTAGTTTGGGGTACAGACCACCAACATAGCACAGAATCTGATGTTCTTGATGCTCTTGAGCCACACCATAATCTTGGAGCACTTGTGATTGAAAATCATGGTGGTACAAGTGGTCCTAGCTGGTTGTGTGGTGACATTAGCATCAAAATGTTGGGGTCTCTCCACCTGGAGGGTGTGTCTTGGGGCACCCTTCCACCTTTTGGGCAGCTATTGCATCTCACATCACTCACATTGATCAGGATATCTGTACTTCGTGAGATCAGACCTGGCTTTGGTGGTGTCTCGGACAAAAGCTTTATGCGTTTGAAGCAGATTGTTCTTGATAGATTACCTGAATTTATCAAGTGGGTTGGGGGAGCAAATAGCCATTGTTTTTCAAGGCTTGAATACATCAGTTGCAAACATTGTCCCAATCTCTGCGCGGTGCCCTTCCTGGAGTGCTCTGTCTCCTATACCAATCTTTGGTATTTTTCCATTGATGATTGCCCAAAGTTGTCTCTGCCCCCCATGCCTCACATCTCCACGCTGAGATATTCACTACCAGAAAAATTGGGTTTGCCGACGGCCAAATCTATGCCGACGGCCCCCGTCGGCATCGCCGCACCTATGCCGACGGCCGTGCCGTAGGCATACCTCTGCCACCGATATGCCGACGGCCGCCGGTACCGCCCGTCGGCGTAGGATAAAAGCCGTCAAGCGTCAGCACTGACCAGGGAGTTGGGCCCGGGATATGCCGACGGCCGCCGGTACCGCCCGTCGGCGTAGGATAAAAGCCGTCAAGCGTCAGCACTGACCAGGGAGTTGGGCCCGGGATATGCCGACGGCCGCCGGTACCGCCCGTCGGCGTAGGATAAAAGCCGTCAAGCGTCAGCACTGACCAGGGAGTTGGGCCCGGGATATGCCGACGGCCGCCGGTACCGCCCGTCGGCGTAGGATAAAAGCCGTCAAGCGTCAGCACTGACCAGGGAGTTGGGCCCGGGATATGCCGACGGCCGCCGGTACCGCCCGTCGGCGTAGGATAAAAGCCGTCAAGCGTCAGCACTGACCAGGGAGTTGGGCCCGGGATATGCCGACGGCCGCCGGTACCGCCCGTCGGCGTAGGATAAAAGCCGTCAAGCGTCAGCACTGACCAGGGAGTTGGGCCCGGGATATGCCGACGGCCGCCGGTACCGCCCGTCGGCGTAGGATAAAAGCCGTCAAGCGTCAGCACTGACCAGGGAGTTGGGCCCGGGATATGCCGACGGCCGCCGGTACCGCCCGTCGGCGTAGGATAAAAGCCGTCAAGCGTCAGCACTGACCAGGGAGTTGGGCCCGGGATATGCCGACGGCCGCCGGTACCGCCCGTCGGCGTAGGATAAAAGCCGTCAAGCGTCAGCACTGACCAGGGAGTTGGGCCCGGGATATGCCGACGGCCGCCGGTACCGCCCGTCGGCGTAGGATAAAAGCCGTCAAGCGTCAGCACTGACCAGGGAGTTGGGCCCGGGATATGCCGACGGCCGCCGGTACCGCCCGTCGGCGTAGGATAAAAGCCGTCAAGCGTCAGCACTGACCAGGGAGTTGGGCCCGGGATATGCCGACGGCCGCCGGTACCGCCCGTCGGCGTAGGATAAAAGCCGTCAAGCGTCAGCACTGACCAGGGAGTTGGGCCCGGGATATGCCGACGGCCGCCGGTACCGCCCGTCGGCGTAGGATAAAAGCCGTCAAGCGTCAGCACTGACCAGGGAGTTGGGCCCGGGATATGCCGACGGCCGCCGGTACCGCCCGTCGGCGTAGGATAAAAGCCGTCAAGCGTCAGCACTGACCAGGGAGTTGGGCCCGGGATATGCCGACGGCCGCCGGTACCGCCCGTCGGCGTAGGATAAAAGCCGTCAAGCGTCAGCACTGACCAGGGAGTTGGGCCCGGGATATGCCGACGGCCTGGCCGTCGGAAAATGTTTACTTTACTTAATTTTTGATCTAAGCTATCGCAGAGGTATGCCTACGGCGTAGCCGTCGGCATAGGCCCCTCTGCCACGTCAACGATCCGTATGACACACCACGTCATCGATCCGTGTGTGCACAGATATGCCGACGGCCTGGCCGTCGGAAAATGTTTACTTTACTTAATTTTTTATATTATCTATGGCAGAGGTATGCCTACGGCACGGCCGTCGGCATAGGCCCCTTCGCCAC
>NW_024114858.1:0-20287 GCF_003073215.2 Triticum urartu | reverse complement strand
CTAGAAAAATCTCGAGGAAAATGGAGCTTTGAGGTCGAGCTTCGAGAGGAGAAAGCTTAACTACTATGGCTCGGGCATTTCATCAAACACCTCATGTGGATAGGAGGTGAGCTAGAGCACCACAAACCCCTCCCCTCGCCGGCCAGAGAAAAACAGAGCACTGGAGTGCTCTGCTCGCGGGCGAGGGTATATATAGGCACCTCATTGGTCCCGGTTCGTGGCATGAACCGGGACTAAAGGGAAGCAATTGGTCCCGGGTCATGCCATCAACCGGGACCAATGGTGGTGCGCCAGGAGCCAGGCCCATTGGTCTCGGTTCGTCCCACCAACCGGGACCAAAAGGTCCAGACGAACCGGGACCAATGGCCCACGTGGCCCGGCCGCCCCCCTGGGCTCACGAACCGGGTCCAATGCCCCCATCTGTCCCGGTTCTAGACTGAACCGGGACTAATGGGCTGATCTGGCCTGGACCATTTCCCCCTTTTCTACTAGTGTCCTCTGTCGCCGCGCCGGTGGAGCACATGGTTCTCATCAAACTCCGCCCGGAAGCCGTCTCCTAGGGGGCTGCGGCCGCGATGGTCTCCGCGCTGTAGGATCTACCCATGGTCGTCCCTAGGGTGTCCTACCTCCATGCGGGCCCCATCCTCCGCCTCTGCTCACCGGCCGCCGATGCGTTGGGCCTCACCCACCTCCTCCACTCCCGCTACGCCACCAAGGCCAACCTTGTCGCATACGCCGCCCACCCGGCTCACGTGGCCGCCGTGCAAGTGCACATCATCTCCAAGGCGCTCGACACCACCACCGTCGACTGGGTCAACACCGCCGAGTCCCCGTCAACCGTCGGCGCCGGCGTGGCCGTGCGGCTCACCCTCGCCAGGGTCAATGACGGGGTGGAGGTTAGACATGTCGTGGAGAAGGTGGCCAAGGCTAGCAAGGATGCCGGGGTGGCTAGGGTCAGCTTCGCGGAGAACTTCTCGTCGGCGCGGGACAAGGGGTACGGGTTCATGATGGTGGCCGTGTTCGACAACATGGAGGAGCTGGACGCCGTGGAGGGGGGCAGCAATGTGGAGGAGGCCAAGGCCGCCCTCAGCCCCATGCTCGATGAGGTCATGGTGCTAGACTTCGTCGTCTGACGCTGCAAGGCGATGAACCTCTGATGATTATGTTGCTGTTAGGAATAATATATAATGGAATCCTTTGCGAAATTTGTTTCCATCTTTTTTTAACACAGTACAGACGCAAGCGCTCATACATACACGCATACACTCACCCCTATAAACGCACACATGCATACCCTACCCCTATGACCACCTTCGAGACTCTGAGCCGGCATATCATATTGAGATTTATGAAGTAATCGTAGGTGCCTCGTCGTTGACAGAAACGTCTCCTCTCACTGAAAGCACATCACCGGAAATCCTGAAATAAATCCAGAAATAATGCGAGCACTAGGACTTGAAACGTGATGGGATGGAATATCACTGTCGCTCTAATTACCATCCAACCGCAGGTTAGTACACAAATTTGTTTCCATCTTGACATGAATAAGATGTTGTAGGTGTCTTGCTTAGCTTACTTCCGTTCTCGAGCCTTCCAAGAGAAGACCATCTTATTTTGTGTTTTTTTGGAAAATAAACCATCTTACTGGACGCTCTGCGAGCTCAACATCAAGATTTGTTTCTTTTTGCTTAATACTCATCTTATTGGAGGTTGTGCTACCAAGATCAAAGGATAGTCATTCCAACTAACAATTTAAATGCATATTTCTGCTGTTTTTTTATACAGTGCTAGCTAGCTGCAATATAAGGAGGTTAGACTTATTGTTGTTGGTTCGCTATCGATCGAGCCGTGACGACTGTACATCTACAAGTCAAGTCGTTGTTGGCTCTACTCTAATCTTCTTCTTTTTTTGCGAATGGCTCTACTCTAATCTATATCTATATGTAGGACACGTGGTTTACGAAGCAAACGTAATCTAAATTGTACCTTTAAGGCGTGTTTGGTAGCCTGCAGCGATTTTGCCTGCGTTGTATGTGTTTCTTAGTTGGGCCTGGTTCAGAAAAAACTTGCGAAAAACTAACATATGTACTTCATTTGGTTGTCTGTAAACCCTCATCCTCCAAAACCAAGATGATTTTCTTGCGTTTGTGGTTACCCTCTGGGCGCTGTGGAATTCACGAAGAAAGGCCATGTACGAGGATATCTTCCAAACCCCTTTCGCTATTCACAGTTTTGTTACATCTTATATAGCAGAGCTAAGGGCACTACAGCAGCCAGGAGGGGTCGGCAGAGGGGCGGCCCAACGCAGGCCAAATCATTGGCTTGCACCTCCGGTGGGATTATCCAAAGTCAATGTAGACGCAGCAGTGGGAAGATTGAATGGAGCAGTGGCAGCAGTCTGTAGAGATCGAGATGGTGTTTTCATGGGAGCATCGGCAGTGGTATTTCCAAACTTGTCAGACCCCGGTGTCCTAGAGACACTCGCAATCAGGGAGGCCCTGGCACTCACGGAGGATCTCTACACCAGAAGGATTCATGTTGCATCGGATTGCAAGGTGGCCGTTGACGATATTCAGCATTTATACAAAGGGAGCTACGGTGCAATTGTGCATGAGATCATGCAATATAGATTATCTTTTGAAACTTGTAATATTATTCATGAATTTAGGAGCTCGAATATCGAGGCTCACAAACTAGCAAAGCGCGCTTTATCTCTCGGAGTTGGCCGCCATGCTTGGTTAGGCCAACCCAATGAACTTGATTTCGTCCCTGTAAACATTGTGACGGAGTAATAAAGTTTTGCAGTTTGTCTCAAAAAAAATTGGTTGTCTGTATATCCTCTAGCTTTGTTGTGGCGAAATGAAAGGCAGGTTGTTTGGTTGTCGTCTTGTTTAGGCGGAAATATAAGCCATGGTGTTTGGTAATACTTTATGAAATTTGTATCCAACTTGAGATGAATAAGAATTGCTTGTCAATTTTTTTTTGCGGGGAAGAATTGCTTGTCTACGTGTATACTACAACACTTCTGTTCCTGAGCTTTGAAAAAGACCGTCCTTTTTTTAATGAAAAAAAATCATTTTATTACTGCTGTTTTCTAGTTATTTTTTATGTTCGTTTTACTGCCATGATTGAAGATTGAAAAATAAAACATCAAATAGACTTGTCGTTGTTGGTTCGCTATCGATCGACCCGTGACTCTGCATGTATGGTACTCCCTCCGTTCCTAAATATAAGTCTTTCTAGAGATTTCACTATGCACTACATACGGATGTATATAGACGTAGTTTAGGGTGTAGATTCACTCATTTGCTCCGTATGTAGTCTCTTATTGGAATATTTAAAAAGACTTGTATTTAGGAACGGAGGAAGTACAAGTCAAGTCGCTGTCACAACTCTACTATGCATGCATGGTTCAACAAGCAACCGGAAACTAAACTGTCTTTTACACACGAGATATGCATGCAATTGGCTGGATAAGTCACTGTTGGATCTGTTGTAATTTTTAAAATCAAACATGATCAACTCTTCGTATTAATTAGATTAATGATTCCTTCGTTGGCGAACTTAGCTGCACTTAATTATATTATTGTGTTTAGTAAGAAAGCATCCATCTTATTGGAGTCTGTTCCCATATGAGGTCAAGGATCGATGGCTGTTCTTACTAAACAAAAATTCATATCCCCATTGCTTCCTGATATGGGTTACTTTTTTTGATAAAAGACATTTCATTTCATTGAATTGATATATCAAGGTGACCCGGAAATAAACATCGCTTTACATAAAAAAATAAACCAATCCAGCCTTGGGTGGGCCAGATCTTATCCGGAGATTACATCGCCATCAATGGAGGGAGAAAATCTCTCTAGCCGTATGCTCTAGCCATGTAGCGAATCATAGAAGGTCCATGTCATCTGTCCTCTGCAGCATAGACCAAGTACAGAGCCATCGCGTATATATGAATAACCTGCACAGAAGATGAAACACATTTATTGTTAAAAACCACATTATTCCTGCTAAGCCACAATGCCCAACAGAAGGTACCCCCCAAAAGAATATGTGTAGAAGATTGTTTATCAATACCCTGCAACTAATTGCCGAACATGTTACATGCACTATGTGAGGATATAGATTTGAAGCTACTTAAACTACATGGGGGATATTGGCTGCTACATCAAGTTTAGAAAACTTCTCGTTTCACTATCAAGGTGGCTCATTCTACTCTGCATCTCTAACCTTAAATGCTTCAAGAAGCAAAACGCAAACTAAATTATACCCTTTTAGATGTACTTTCCCTCGCCATTCGCTGGAAAGTCACAGGCTCCTTGATCAAATATTTAATTCATTTCCGAAACTAGGCAAAAAATAAAAGACTATGTTGAGAGGTTGTGTTATTAATTGAGTATGAAAAATGTGTTTACAATTTCAGTACAAGGAAAAGGTGTTGGTTTGACTCTGTTTTAGGATGAGCTTTATTCTATTGAGCTGAACAAGTTTGGTGAACATTTTATGACATGTCTATGCATGGGCAAGGGTGATGGCACAAAGTGGTGGTGCACCCTTATTTATGGAGAACCTAAGACGAGTCAAAGGTACGTTATGTGGGATCTTTTGACGAGTATTAAACCTCTTGGGGTTGGGACATGGTTTATGGTGGGAGATTTTAATGAAGCGATGTGGCAAAATGAGAACTTCTCCCGTCACAAGAGGTCTCCTAGACTCATGGCAATTTTTCGTGAAGTTCATTCCTTTCCAAGGTGTTACATGGATGTATAACAATAAGCAAGATGTCAATAAAAATATGAAAGTGTGTTTTGGTCGTGCGGGGGCGTGCCCACTTTGGTCTTCCATATTATCAGCTCCAGGTCTGACCATTGCCCTCTTTTTATTGATTTGTTGGGAACTCCTCGTGGTGATAATTATGCTAAGCATTTTAGCTATGAATCCTACTGGAAAAGGGAAGGAGTAGCTTTGGATGATCATATTAATCTTGTTAGATTAAAGGGTCAAATATTAAGAATTTGAAAGATGTTGCTAATAAGTTAAATAGATTAATGAAATATATCTTAATGGATGGAGCCTTGTTCATATTGGATATATTCCAGAAAAAACTAGATTGGGCTCATAAAAGATTAAGGCCCCATTTGTTTGGGCTACAGATTCCTAAGAATAAGCTATGGCTTAGATCTGAGAATCAGTTCTGACTATGGATTTGAGAATGCGAAGCTGACTATTTATTTACCCTTCTATACAAAAACCCCAAGTGTTGTGTAATGTCCACAATGCCCAGAGTACAAAAATGGTCAATCATTAACTTGCAAAAAATTGTCACACTCATCAAATAACTCATTTTTAAGAATCGATTCTGGGAAGCTAGGTAGAACTCTAGTGTGTTTGTTCCAGATTTTGATTTTGAAAGGTTAGAGCCCGAAAATCAGAAGCTGCAGCCCAAACAAAGGCCACCTAAATGTGTTGTTTAATATAAATGATCTTTCTACTACCCTTGAAAGGAACAAAATTCTAAGGGAGATGGATTAACTTCTTATCAAGGAAGAAATTTTATGGAAGCAAAGATTGCAGTTAGACAAATTAAAGTTGGGAGATCGTAATACATTTTTTTTCCAGAGAAAGGCTTCGCAGAGAGATAAGAAGATTAATATTTCCGCCCTTAGGAGAAGTGTTGGGTGTCTCATGGAGAATGTGGAAGAGATGAAAGGTATCACTATTTCTTTGTTTAAGCAGTTTTATTCTTGTGATATTTCGGTCGATCCATCCCACATTATCCCGCATGCCAATCCCCTTCTGAATGATGATATGAATGAGCACCTTTGCAAACCTTTTACAGAAGAAGATATCAGTGGTGCTCTTTTCCAAATTAGTCCTTTAAAGGCTCCGGGTCCAGATGGTTTTCCTGCAAGGTTCTTTCAGTGGAATTGGGGTTTTTTGAAAGAGGATGTTCTTAAGGTGGTTAAGCAATTTTTTAGTTTCGGAATTATGACAGAGGGTGTTAATAATACCCACTATTGTTCTTATTCCGAAATTAAAGAATCCCCAACCAACTAAAGACTTTAGGCCGATCAGTTTGTGCGATGTTATCGACAAGATTTATTTCCAAGTGTTTTGGGAATAGACTGTGACCCCTACCCAAAGTGTGTTTATTCCGGAAAGGTTAATTTCTGATAATGCACTCATTACTTTCAAATGTATGCATTCTTTGAGTATGCCAAAAGATTCTCATTGGGAATTTTGTGCTTATAAGTTGGACCTTGCAAAAGCTTATGGCCGTGTTGATTGTCATTTCCTGCAACGTACGATGGGGGCCTTGGGTGTCACGCCCCTTGTGATTAACTGGATTATGACTTGTCTTAAGTGGGTGACATTTATGGTGCATTTTAATGGTCAGATGGTGGAGTCATTTTCACCGTATTTACTAGATGATTTCCCGCACGTTACTGCTGGATTTTTTGTCATGTATTTTCTAAGAAAGGTGAGTATCCAAACTGAAGTGACTAAACTGCACAGCTAACTTCACATTCTGTAGAGCTGGCAATCCAAATTAAGGTTTGGTCAATAGGAAATACATGAATATAAGTTTAACTTCGAAAAAAAAGGTGCAGATGATGTCAACAGTTGCCGCAGATACATGTAGTCCCACATCATAATATATTTGTAGTTTTCTACCGCTGAAAATCATCTCGAAGTATGAGAATGTTTCTTAGTTACAATAGGTAGCGATCAAGGTATCTATTACTGATAATGCTATACGATAAGTAACTGGCATGCACTACTAGGGAAAACCTTATACACAGAATATTACCAGTAGCGCGTGTTAAAAACGCACGCTGGTGCTATTAGCAGTAGTGCGGTGGTGTAAACGGCGCTGCACATATAGTTATAGCAGTAGCGTGCCCGAGTACAAAAACGCTACTACTAAAATTCCCACGGCTTAGCCGATAGGCTGCACATAGTAGTAGCGATCTTCGTCAAACCGCGCTACCGCTATTTGCTTTGTAGCAGCGCGTTTACGCTGAGAGGCGCTACTGCTAAAGTAAATAAAATTAAATGGAAAGCAAATAGAAAAGTAAATTAAAATGAAAGAAATACAAAAAGGTGAAGAAAATGTAAAGAGAAATAAATGAAAAAGGGAAAAAGAGAATGGTATAGTAGTAGCGTGTATACGGGAACGCGCTGTAGCTATGTTAGCAGTAGCACACTTCCTGGAACGCGCTACTGCTACTTCTGACTTAACCGCCCGACCCCGACCTCGAGGCCGCCCTCCGCTGCGCGCCCGAGCCCCGACCCTGACCTCGACGCCGCCTGCCCCTCCCTCACCGCAGTCACCGTAAGGCTCTGCCTCTCCTCTCCCCTACCCTCCTCTCTCTCTGTCTCTGCTAGGGCAATTTATATATGTGTTGATGCTGTGTTGATGTTCATATGAACCCTAGGTGTTCATATGAACCCTAGGTGTTCCATAAGAGCCATAGATTTGTTTAGGGCAGTAGGCATTTTTTAGCATTTAGGAAAAATGATTAGCAATTTTTTTAGGAAATTAGCTAGGGAAAATTTTTATGAAAATGCCTAAACAGTAATTTCATTTGCATATTGTTGTTATATGATATATGTCATTGATGAAATGAAGCCGAGTGGCTTTGTTGTTTCCAGGAAATGAAGCCGAGTGGCCTATGTTTTGTCGGAATGTTGATTCATTTCCGTTCCGGCAAATTTCAGGTTCTCGATTTTCCGTGTTGTTATATGCTATGTGGGTGAAATGATGATACCATGCCAACTTTCAACCTTTTCAGAATTCATTTGTAGTGCTTTTCAATTTCAGGGTCATATAGCTCAAAAATATCAGTAAATGCATGAAAAATAACAAATGAAGTCATAAAGGGTTAAAAATGATAATGTGGCTTTGAATGGTGCATTTTGAACACACAAAAAGTCTGAAGTTCAAATAAGTTTTAAAAAATAAAATGCCTTTGTGACAGATGAGTTTTTGTCCGAAAGCCTGATACATCGAAAGAGATTGTCCATTTTGTACACGAAGTGCATTCAGTTTTTGCCGTAACCCTCTCAACTTTTTAGCACATGCTAGGTGGGTGAAATGATGATACCATGCAAACTTTCAACCTCTTCAGAGTTCATTTGAAGTGCTTTCAAATTTCAGGGTCATTTAGCTCAAAGAATGAACTAATAGCAAAAAGAATGAACTAGAAAACATTTATGAAACTCTAATAGCAAAAATAATGAACTAAAAGAATGAACTAGAAAACTTTAATGAAACTCTAATAGCAAAAAGAATGAACTAGAAAACATTAATGAAACTCTAATAGCAAACTAAAAAGATAAAATTTGTTTTTGATTAAAACAGACATTTCAAATAAGCTAAAAATTACCAAATTGAATATAATGATAAAACACAGTACTACTAAATAGCAGGAAAAAGAATCACTCAAAAATCTATTTTTATAGTAAAGTTATTCAAAAACTAGTGATTCACACAAATTTCAAAAAATTCAAATTTAAACTTTTCAAATGGGAAAATTAATGGCACTCACAGAAAATTTATAATTTTTATTACCTAAAACCAAAAAGAATAACTGAAAAACTAGTAAGTATTTTGCTGTAATTAGAAACAAAATAAAATAAATAAAGCAAAAAATAAAACAAAAAAACTAGATTTTTTTTAAAAAAATGCCGCCTACTGGGCCACCACGGCCTGCATACGACTAGAAACCCGCTAGTTGGGTCAGGATGCAGACCCGGTAGGCCCACAGGCACAGAGAGTGTATTTAAGCCCATAAGCCTGCAGTAGAGAGGAGCTCGAAGTGGTCGGCGCGGCGGGGCTTATAAACCACTCCGAGCCCCTCTCAGCTAGCGAGGCGGGACTAAACATCGCACCAGACCGCGCCAGCACAAGTCCTTTGGTCCCGTTGGTGGCATCAACCAAGACTAAAGGGGGGCATCGGTCCCAGTTTGTGGCACCAACCGGGACCAATGCGCCCCTTTAGTCCCGGTTCGTGCCACCAACCGGGACCAAAGGTCAGTTTTCAGCAGCCCAAAGGGCAGGAAACAGAGACGTCTGGACCCGGTTGGTGGCACGAACCAGGACTAAAGGGGCGCATTGGTCCCGGTTGGTGCCATGAACCGGGACCAATGCTTCGTCTATATAAGCAGCACTTGCCAAAAATTTCATTTAGTTTTTCTTCGATCCCTCCGACGACGCCCCCACGCCGTCACCGCCCCCGCGCCGTCACCGCCCTCGCGCCGTCATCGCCCCGGTCTGTGCCACCCCGCGCTATGGTCCTGCCGGCCCCCTTCCTGTTGTTTTGTTCATATTATGATTTTTGTTCATACGATGATTTTGTGATGATTTTGTTTATATATGCTTTTGTTTTGTTCATATATATATATATAGATGATGTATGCTTTTTTTTGTTCTTATATATATGATGTATGTTTTTTTTCATATATGAAACCCCTAATTAAATTAACCCTCCAAAACTCCCAACCCCCCGCTGCCCCTTTCAAAAAAAAACCAACTCCTGAGCTGCTGACGCGTGAATGCTCTTTGGTCCCGGTTGGTAACACCAACCGGGACTAAAGGCCCTCCTGCTTGGGCTCGCCGCAGCAGCCACGTGGAGCCACACCTGTCCCGGTTCGTAAGCGAACCGGGACTAAGGGTCATGGGCTTTAGTCCCAACCCTTTAGTCCCGGTTCCAGAACCGGGACAAATGGGCCTCTGGAACCGGGACAAATGGGCCTCTGGAACCGGGACAAATGGGCCTCTGGAACCGGGACAAATGGGCCTCTGGAACCGGGACAAATGGGCCTCTGGAACCGGGACAAATGGGCCTCTGGAACCGGGACAAATGGGCCTTTTTCTACTAGTGTTTCCGTCACACCCTGAAATTCAACTGCCGATGCACCCAAGAACAATCCTTGAGCACCGTCATGAATTTTAATGTCCGTCTTGTATTAGAAAAAGGATTATCATGTATTAAATAAATGTTCAGTGTCTATTTTAAAACTTGTTCATCATGTGTTAAAAATTATTCTCACGTATTGAAATTGTCTGTGTATTTATGAAAAAAATATGTGAATTTTTTACTTTCATAAAATAGGTAAAAGAGAAGAGGTAGAAAACCCCAAAAAGATAAACAGGAAAAAAGACAAAGGAAAACAAAAGAAGATGCCCACCGATTATCACCATCTCCTCTGTCTCTCTGTGTGTGTGTGTCTATGTTGCAGTAATCATTAATAGAAATCAGCTGATTATTGCATATGCGGCCGATATTATGGTCGTATCTATAGAGGCAATGTCGCCATCATTTTTGGTATTTGTTTTCGGCTTCTTAAAAATTTGCAGAATGTGTGCTGCAAGTGGCAGTGAAACGCACGGCAAAAACAAACCAGTGTTTATTTGCAGCACACTTGTTCCACACACAAGAATCCAGCAGTCTGGTGCTGTGCCGTGGGCTGGGCTATATTGGTACTTCTAAACGATAGTTTTTCCTTCCAGGCCTATCTATCTATGGGCCCATCGCTCAAAATGAAATCTCTCTATGGGCCCTCGCCGCCCATTTTTTTTCAACTCCCACGGTCCCACCCCGGCGGCGGCGATCTCCTCCTCGTCGTCGGCGACAGGTTCGCTCACCCCTCAACCTCAATTGGAGCCCACCGCCCGCCGTTTCCCCCTGGTAACTCGCCTGCATCCCATCCCCTGACCCGCTTCCTCTGTAGACTGACTGTAGCTATGACAGACCATGGTGTCACAGCACAAGTCGGCGCACGGGGGACGACGGACCGCCTTCGTCTTCTCCAACTCCGGCCCCCTCTGTCTATCCCGAAGATCAATGTGAGCTTGCCTTCCGTTTGTTAAATTACGAGCCTGCCCCGTATCTGGACTGGTTGCGTGATGAGGCACCAACCATCGTGTTTCAATCCTTGCACTCAAGGTGTGCTATAATGCGTAACAGCGTAAGCAACATTTTCTGTTCTTTTCCTAGCTACTAATAGTCTTCGACTCCAACCACCGCAGTCATGTTTCCAATTTTGAACATACGCTTCCAATTTTTCCAGTGCAATTTATGTTTCGTTTGCGTCCCTGTGTTCCCTGAGACGAGGGCTTTTAAAAAAAAGTACTAATTTGAATACGATTTGACAAGTTTCAGCTAAACTTGTTTATACTGATTAGTTAAAGATGGCATCTTGTTTGTTGCCGATGAATCTCATCAGAATTTTCACTTTGTTTGACCAAATGATTGATGCCCTTTTGTCTCAAGGGATGGTAACACAAGTTTCTTGCCAACAATGGTCAGAACAACCTTCAGACGGAGTGGTTCCCCAGTCATCGTTGAGACGAGTTTAATAGTGCGGGCTCTCGGTTTGTTAAGTATACTGTTGCAATCAACTATCACAATAATGGACCTGTTCTTACTAAATGCCAGAATTCCCGTTTATTTATACGCTCGTACGTACGTGGAGTTTAGAAAACTTGTCCATGATGAGGCACCATGACCATGTCAGATCGAGACACAAAAAATTAAGTTTTTCTGTAGCAACTGCAATTGCAGAGTGGATGGGTTCAATCCCCAAGTTAGCCAAGTTTTTCTCCCCATCATCCTGCAGTGGACAACAAAAAATACGATACAATTGATGGACTTGGCTACTTTTCTGTATGTCCAAGTCATGATCAACTAGTCCTTGTCTTCAATCGTTCCTTGCTCTAACCTCATCTCACAGGTCACAACCGGGTACCCTCACATGGTTTTCTCCAGCCTCTTTGCAACTGATTGGTTCATTCATGTTCACATCTACGTTCTTCAGAAAGAAAGTATGCATCTTCCTG
Organism: Triticum urartu; assembly: GCF_003073215.2. Lineage (NCBI taxonomy): Eukaryota > Viridiplantae > Streptophyta > Magnoliopsida > Poales > Poaceae > Triticum > Triticum urartu. The sequence continues at coordinate 8,439 of NW_024114858.1, read as the reverse complement.
GAAGCATCCTTGAGTGCACCTATGAGGTCAATGACCAAGTTGCATGTGTGTTAGGCTGGCTAAACAGAGACTAGCTACTGCTAGCCAGCTTGGTCAATACAAACCTACCACCAACACTATAAAAGGAGCCACCAATGCCTTCTAAGTATGCCCACATAGCTGCTACCTGTTAACCCACAAAACTTCACCTCACAGGTCACAAATCATTTGCCTTGCTTAGCACCCGGCGGAGATGGGGACGGCGGCGGCAGGCTGGCTCGTCGGCAAGGTGCTGAATATGCTGTCCGATGACTTGGTGGCCGCATACATGGACAGCAAAGAGCTCGGTCTCAACTCCGAGAAGATCAAAGGTGATCTCATGCGCACACATGGACTTTTGCAAGCCGCCCAGGCGAGGGGCATGGGCGACAATGATGGTCTGCGTGAGCTGGTGCAGGCGCTCAACGCCAAACCCCATGAGGCTGAGGACACACTGGATGAGCTCCACTACTTCATCATCCAGGACCAGCTTGACGGCACCCAGTACGCGGTGCCAGATCTTGGTGATGGCCTATCTGGTCTTCTTCAACATGGTTGTCATGCCGTTCGCCACACCATTGGTAATTGTCTTGCATACTTTTCTTGTTCGTGTGTACATGGTGGTGCTGGTGCTGCCGCTGCCGAGAATCCATCCAGTTCAACCATCCCTGGCAACGGCAATGATGCCCCACTTGAGAGGCTGACATTTGACAGAGTTGCCATGTCCAATAAAATTAAGTCTGTGATACAAGAAATGCACTCTCTATGTGCGCCTATCGCTGAGTTGCTCCAGATAGATCCAGACCATATCAACACTCCAAATGTCACCATAAAACGCCCTATTACAAGTTCAGTCATTGCACAAGTTACACTGTATGGTAGGACAACTATTTTTGAGAAAACTAGAAAGGATATTATTGGTGGCACATATCAGAATAAAACCCTTTCTGTTCTTCCTATAGTTGGTCCAGGGGGTATTGGAAAGACAACCTTCACCCAACATCTGTATAAGGATAACAGCATACAAGAGCATTTTGATGTTAGGGTTTGGGTAAGTGTACCAACTCATTTTGATGTACTTAAGATCAGCCAACAGATCCTTAGCTGTATAGAAGGAAGCAACACAGCAAATCAAACAACAAGTTTAGACCACCTCCAAAAATCCATCGCACAGAGGCTTCAGTCTAAAAGGTTTCTAATTGTCTTCGATGACATGTGGAAATGCAATATCCATGATTGGGATAACCTGTTAGCTCCATTCAAGGAGGAGGTACTATCCAAGGGCAACATGGTTCTTGTCACAACTCGAATCCCAACTATAGCTAATATTGTGAAAACAACACATGCAGTAGCACTAAAAGGACTTGAGCCTGCTGAATTCTTCAGATTATTTGAAGACTTGATTTATTTTGGAACAGAGCCTGAGGATTATCGAGATGACTTAACTCACATTGCAAGAAAAATTTCAGAGAAGTTAAAGGGTTCACCTCTAGCAGCCAAGACAGTTGGTCGATTATTGAAGAGGGATATTTCTCTGGAACATTGGGTGGGAGTTCTTGAACACAATGAATGGCAAAAAGAGCAAAATGAGCATGACATTATGCCATCTCTAAGGATTAGTTATCATAACCTTCCTTTGCATCTGAAAAGATGTTTCTCATATTTTGCATTGTTCCCTGGAGATTATAAGTTCAAGAATTTAGAAATTACATATTTTTGGATTTCAATAGGAGTCATAAACAAAGAGGAGAAATATGTGGAGGAATTTGTGGACAATGGTTTTCTCGTGAAGGAGACTGATGGTTCTGAGGATCATTACTATGTATTGCATGATTTATTGCATCAACTATCTCAGAGTATTTCATCACAAGAATGCCTCAATATATATAGTAGTGAAAGTTTTAGATCTGATGTCATTCCACGATCTATTCGGTACATATCCATCACCATGGGAAATAGTTGCGATGCAAATTTTAGGAGAGAAATGTTTGACTTGAAGAGCAAGATAGATATCGTAAATTTACGGGCTTTGATGATCTTTGGAAAATATGGAAGGGTCATTCATGAGACTTTGGAAGATGCTTTCAAGGAAGTTGGGAGACTCCGTGTCCTATTTATAGAATTTAAGACCCTAGAAACCTGGCCGCATAACTTTTCAAAACTTATCCACCTCCGATGCCTCAAAATTAGTACATCATTATTCATCTCACAAGTGTCTTTGCCCATTACACTATGCAGGTTTTATCACTTAAAATTATTGGACTTAATAGGTTGGCATGGTAGTGTTAGATTGCCTAAAGACTTTAGCCGCCTAATCAGTTTACGACAGTTATTTGCTGAAAATGAACTCCATTCCAATGTTACTATGGTTGGAAAGATGAAGTATTTAAAAGAGCTAAAACAATTCTATGTCAAGAAAGAGAGTGTTGGATATGAATTGAGTGAGCTGGGGAAATTAACAGACCTTGGAGGTGAACTCAATATATATAATCTTGAAAAGGTGGCAACTAAGGAAGAGGCTATTGAAGCCAAAATAGTTTTGAAAAAGGATTTAAAAAAGTTGCACCTAGTATGGGGTACAAACCAACATAACCTGGAGTCTGATGTTCTTGATGGTCTTGAACCACATTGTAATCTTGGAGCACTTGGCATTATAGATCATGGTGGTTCAACCGGTCCTAGATGGTTGTGTCATGACATTAGGATGGTGATGCTCACGTCTCTCCACTTAGAGGGTATATCTTGGGTCACTCTTCCACTCTTTGGACTGCTACTACATCTCACGTCACTCACGCTGAGTCGCATATCTAGACTTAGTCAGATCAGACCTGGCCTTTGTGGCGTTACGGATAAAAGTTTCATGCAATTGAAGCAGATTATTCTTCATAGTTTGCCAGAATTTATCGAGTGGGTTGGGGTGCCTAATGCCCATTCGTTTTCAAAGCTTGAATACATCCATTGCAGCTCATGTCCCAATCTGTGTGTGCTGCCCTTCCTGCAGGAGGGCCCTAATGTCTCTTATAACCATCTAGCGAAACTTGAGATTCTGAGTTGCCCAAAGTTGTTCCTGCCTTCCATGCCTCACACTTCAACAATAACTGATGTTGTGGTTGCTAATGCATCTTCTGTCAGCACAGGGATTTCATGGCACAGTGGACATGGTTTGTATTTGACGAGGTATGGTGGTGTATTAGCTTGGCACGATATAATTGACAGACTACAGAGCGTCAAATTTGTAAGGGGGTCAGAGATCCAATGGGAACAACTCTCAAAGGTAAAATGCCTTTGGAATCTTGAGATTATAGACGACCCAAGATTTCTTTCAATTGCCCCGCTCTCAAACCTCACGTCTCTCACCCGGCTAGGGCTGTTAAATTGCGAGAATATAACAATGGATGGGTTCAACCCTCTCATCACACTCGTTAACCTCAAGGAATTGGAGGTATATAATAAAGATCACCCTCGATCTGTAGCCGCGGATCTTCTCTCGGATTTGGTGATGGCGAGCAGGGCAAAAAATGTGTTTCCTGCAACAGGCTCCTTCTTCCAATTGGAAAAACTTGAGGTGGATAGCTCCTCAGCAGCGCTAGTTGCCCCAATCTGCACCCTCCTTGCCGCTACCCTCCAGGAGTTAAGTTTCTGGTATGATAAGCGGGTGGAAAGCTTGACGGATGGGGAAGAGAACGCGCTTCAGCTCCTCACCTCCCTCCAACACCTATCTTTTGTGGAGTGTCAAGGTTTGCCGTCCCTCCCTCAAAGGTTGCACGACCTCTCTTCTCTCAAGAAACTAGAAGTCATTAGGTGTGCTAAAATTCGATCACTGCCTAAGGAGGGGATCCCAAATTCTCTGAAAGAGCTAGTCATAGTGGACTGCGGCCCCGAGCTACGCGAGCAAGTCTACACAGTGAAACAAAAATACCCAGATTTGCAGGTGTCATTGCCTGGCCAAGGTACGTACCAATCAGTTCAAGCTCTTCTCTTCTCATTTCTTCATTCTGTTTCCTCTAACAAATGGGATTACTGTGTGTACTCCCTCCATTACAAATTATTTGAAGATCTATATTAGTGCTAATTCAAGCCTTTTCAGTTTGACCAAGTCTATAGAAAAATATATCAGTATTTACAACACCAAATTAGTTCCATTTGGATTCATGATAAAATATATTTTTGTAGTAACGATAAAAAGTTTGTACTGTATATATTATTTGAGGCACACCAAATTTGTTTGATTACTGACTTGTGTGACGTAACAGGCTTGCCGGTACAGCTGCTCATTTAATTGTACATACATATGGAGAATATTCATCTATCTAAGCAGTTTTGGAGGTTACTATACATGGAGCTTGCCTTTCAGTTCCTACTTAGCACGCCCGACTACATATATATGGGCTATCTTAACGTAAGTGGCTGAGCATATTTATACCTTGTCTGTTTCTAGACCTTAAATTTCATTACTCTTTTTTTAGTTGGATCCTTGAATTTCATTACTCTTTTTTTATGCGAAAATTTGCATTACTCTGTTTCTGTAGAATAATTACCGCCGATAGTTGATTTGGCATTCAGGACTTCGGTTGTTCCATCCAGACAAGAACAACGATGGAAGAACCTGTCTTGAGATTTGTTTATCTTGAAAGGTTTCTAAAAAAGTAAAAACATTATTGCCACCACTTTCATTTCCTTTCTCAAGATATTTTTTATTCACAAAATGAAAATTTTCATTACCCCTGGCATCTGCATCAATGATGCATACAGCCAAACCCTCGTTAAATGTCTCAGCAGGATCGGTCCCCACATATTTTTAGTACTCCCTCCATTCCAAAATATAGTGCGCCCGCGCTTCCCGAGGTCCAACTTTGACCATAAATTTAACCAACGAGACCAACTGCGGCGGGAGAAAAAATTATATAATTAAAAACTTCTTTCGAATACGAATTCACTGATATAATTTTTGCTCCCGCCGCAATCGGTCTTGGTAGTTAAATTTATGGTCAAAGTTGAAGCACGTGGATAGATGAAGCACTACATTATGGAATGGAGGGAGTAGTACTAACTTGTGAAATCTGACAGGTAGCTGCCTTTGTCGTCACACTTGTGTCAGTACTTTCCTTTCAAGCTGCAACTTATACGTACAGCTTGTGTTTTAGCGGATTAACGATTTGTGTGGAAGAGCATTTTATCCTCTATCTGGTACGTGTATGGTGTAGACAACTCCTTTTTTTGCTCCATTATTTTTGGCATAATGCAACTATGTTTCCTGATCCTGTTCTGAATTCTTAAACAGGTAGATGAACTGATTGGTTATTGAGTTCATGGTATCACCAACTGCCAACTACATCTTGTGCAGATTTGGAGACTGCATATATACATAGGGTGGTGTTTCACTTTCAACAGTCAGAGTATCAGTTCCTATATATTTAGCAGGTTCCCCTGTTGACCATTTTTTTTTTGCTATAAATTGATTGAGCATTTTCTTCCAATATATGGAGTTTGATGATTGTGCTAACCTTAACGCATGGAAACATTGCAGGCTTTCTTGGAGTGTTGAAGATTGCAGGCTTGCCTGGCCTTCCTAATGATTGGACAGCTTGTGTTTCACGAGATTAGCAGCATGGAAGATCAATTGTCTTCTACTATATTCTTCTATCTGAGCAGTTCTAGATGCAGGTGTGATTGCTACTGTACATGGTGATTGATCCGTCAGTGTGATTGCTCCATTCTTCTTGGCATAATACAACAATGTTCCCTTTGTGTTTTATCTGAATATATCTCAGCTTGTGTTACAATGCTAATTTTAAAATATGTTCCATGTGATATTGGAACAGGTTGGTTATTTGTTCTTACAGTCCAGTTCCATTTTAACCCCGCCCCAACAACCGCCGGCTACATACATCTACATCTTGTGCAGATTTGATATATGGTAGTGTTTCACTGTCAACCTTCAGAGTTCAGAGTTCCAGTTTACACCTGTTGACCGGCGACTCAAAAGGTAATGACTCGATCATTTTCGTTGCCGATTTCTCTTAATTACCTTGTTCAATTCCTGACCTTGCATTCATTAGTTGGATCCTGTCCTGCAGACCAATCAATCTGCATCCGGCAGTGGATCTAGAAGTTGACATTCAAACTTGCAAAGCCTGGCTGTTCCATCCGAACAACGGCTGTGACGGACGGAAGCATCTGTGAGCGCTTCTGCGTAATCGACCATTTCAAAGGTAGTCAGTTAATTACTCGTTGTTGGTGGTGACTCATTAGTTCCAGTACATATTTGCCGTGCTGATCCATTTCACGTATGTGCAGGTTCTGACGAGCTCCAGAACCCTGAGGAAGAAGCTGCTATGGTTCAACACTCGAAACAGGGGCATGTTTTCGTCCCCTGTCCACACCGCCGTCTCCTTACAGCCTCCTCTGTTTTGCTGCCTTCTCCTCTCGGCGCATCTGCTCTGGCCATACTCGGTGTCGCCGAACTCACCAGTGGCTGTGGTCATCAGATTCTTAAATCCAGTGTTTGCAAAAATTGTAGCTTTCCTATTTCCGTGGGGAGAACGCTAACACGTGTATTTCGTAGCCCTAGGTACCTCAGGTGTAATAAATTCTCAACATACCTAAGGTCAATCTGATGACTACTTTCGCTGAGATTACAACCTTCTAAGTCCAACACACGCAAAACTTTGAATCTTGAAAGAGCCTGGATCAGATCAGCATCAGTTCTAAACAGAGTAATTGACCTCAACTTCAACGTACTTGTGGCATCGAAGCTATGGGTGGTGAGCTCTGACATGCTATTCTGAAAAGATAACCAGTGAACCATGCTATGTGAATTATTTTTGCTTTGCTTAGTACCATCCAATATAGTAATGAAGTTTTCTTCACTTGATAGACAACATATGAGATCAAGTACCATATCATGCACGTGACAAGCTCCCACCCTACCTTCAACATCAACAGCTATTGGCTGTATCAAGTTTCTGTTTACCAGCTCACTAAAGTATATCTCTCCAAGATCAAATAGTCTAATTTCTTGTTCTCCACCTTGGATAAAGCCTTCAGCTATCCACCGCCATATCAACCTGTCTTTATTTATCTCATAATCTTCCGGAAATATAGTGAGATATAATAAACAAGTCTTCAGATGAGAAGGTAGATCATAGTAACTAAAGGATAGTATTCTCTGCATATCCTTCGCGGTACCACCTTCTGCAAGTCCACGGCCAATAGAACTGAGTATGTTGTCCCATTGATACTTTGGCTTTATTTGTTGATAATTACCTGCTAGCAGACGAGCTATAGTAATGATGGCTAGCGGCACGCCACCACATTTCTTCAAAATTTCTCTAGATACTTGCTCCAGTTCAACGGGGCATTCACTTCCTTGAGGAAATATTCTTTTGCAGAAGAGCCTTTTAGAGTCATCATTATCAAGGGACTTCATCTTATGAATAATATCACCACTAGAAGGGCAACATGCTTGAGCGATACTGGTTATGCGGGTTGTTGTTATTACTCTGCTGCCAAGATCGCTCTTAGAGAAAGCACAGTTGATAATTTCCCAGGCTCCTTCATCCCATATGTCATCAATCATGATTAAGTACCTGCATGATTTTTTAGAATGTTAGTTCACATATCAACAAGGATGTACGTAACCAGGTTTCTATTAGTTGACAGGGAGGCATATATATTAGCAATAAATTCATACCTCTTATCCTGAAGAAACGCTCTCAGCTCTTCGATGAGCTGTTGGTTGTCCCTGACAGCTTCGTTGATGTTTGTGAACTTACTGCTGTCGAGCCCATACAACATCTTCTTGAAAATCTTTGTGATGTCAGGATTCCGAGACATCGAAACAAACACTCCACAGTCGAATTCTTCTCTGATCTTGTCATACACAGCCCTGGCAAGCGTTGTCTTACCCAATCCACCAAATCCAACAATAGACATTGTCTTGAGCTGCTGCTTGGACCTCTCATCCTGACCAAGGAGCTTCTCTATCAGCTCATCCCTTATGCCCTCAATGCCTACAAGCTCTGTGACATCTCTGTACACAGCCTTAAGGCGAGGATCAATGGCGTTCCCCACACCGTCGGCGCGTGCCTCAAGCGCGTACCTCTGACGGAGCTCACCCAGCTCCTTGGCGAGCTCCTGGGCGTCTTGGATGGCGCCGGAGATCTGATGAAGAGCCTTCCCCTTGCTCAACAGCTTCTTGGTCCGCTTGAAAAACTTCTTGACTCTGTTCTTCAGGTTGTTGGGGCCAAGGTCGCCATGGCTGCCGTCGTACACGCGGACCATGTAGGCGTCCACGGCGTCCTCCATGTTGTAGGAGAGCTCCCGGACCTTGGCCGCCCAGATCCGGACCTGCGGGTCGAGCTGCTCCGGCGGCACGTCGCCGACCTTGGAGAGGACGACGCACATCATCTCCCGCTCCCT
>NW_024114857.1:0-6541 GCF_003073215.2 Triticum urartu | reverse complement strand
TGCGGCGCCCGCTGCGCCGGCTCTGCGGCCGGGTGGGAGTGGGACCAGGGGAGCGGCTCCTCGACGGTGGCCGAGTGGGGTCTCGTCTGTGGCGAGCGGTACAAGGTCGGCCTCGTCCATGCAGTCTTCTTCGTCGGCAGCATGATCGGTACGTACGGCCTTTCGTGCATGCGGTCTTCGGCAACATGGCCGTGAACTAATCCTAACTTTCCGCAGAAAAGTAAGAAAACACAACCAATTAAACTCAAGATTATTCGAAACAATTTCCCCCTAAACTTTGTTAGAGTAATCTTGAGTATTAGGTTAGTTAGTTTGTACGTGGTCTACTAGGTAGTCAACTAGGACGTGTTGGACCTAGCTTGCAGGCCATGTATTAGTGCTAGGAATTCTAGTTAGCAGTCTGGCTGGAAGTAGTATTGCCGTGTCCTAGTTTGAGTTTAGTGGGAGTCCTAGACAGAGTCGGTCCATGTGGTTATCGTGTATTCTCTCTGTCCGGTATGCAGCAGCCTATAGGCCACAGCCCAAGGAGACAGCTTGATCATGGGGTACATGCAGACGCAGCCTTCTCCAATCGTGATCGCCCAGGCCGATCCCAGTTGCGTCATGCATGTTGTCTGCGTCCCTGTACTCCCTTTTCTTCCCTAATTTCCGATCACGAGATTGCCAATCCTAATTCCCGGGCCCTGATTGCGAGTCAGAGACACGCCGCCGCTTCGCTCCAGTGTCAGGCGCTCGATGCACTCGCCAACATGGGTATCGTCGGGGGCCTCCCGCCAGAGCAAGACACAAGCGGCCGTGAGGAATAGACCAACAATAGCGTACAATGAACTGGCTAGATTGGATCGGAATTGATCAATTAATTCGAATCAACGCTCCACGGATCAACGTTAACCTCCTTTCTATATCTACTAGTTCTATTTTTTTGTGAATCTATTCTCTAGTTCTTAAATACTTAGTTTCGATTGTTTACAAAAATAGTTTGTCAATTGGAGTCGATATTTAGAATTGTTTTCAATATCTGAAGCATCGAACATGATTAGTGTTTTAAAAACTAGCACTAATCATATACATTTTTGAGATGACACCAACATTACAAAGTTGGAATGATTGTTGACAGCTTTCCAGTAAAACCGAATTTGCTCAATTTGGATTAATGTTTGTTCAGATATCATCAAACAATGCTGTTGTACCAGAATTTTCTGATTTTAATTTCTAACAAAAATGAATTATCAGATTTTAGTAAATTTATGTTTTGCAAGAACTATTCTATTTCTATGAAGAACCAATTTTGAACACAACATGAAAGTTGTAGATAATTTCCTGCTTGATTTTGTAACTTTGACACGATTCAGAGTTCAAACTGAAGGGGGAGATATATTTTTGGTTTCTTGTTGTGGGCAATAGCTATACACTTGTACATTTATTTCATAAAATCAACCGGCTAAATTTAAGAGACATTACACAGGGTTTTGATGCCAAAACATGAAACTAATACATTGATTATTATTTTCACGTTTGTATTAAGAGGCCCCAGCTTCAAGCTCCGCCCTGGGTCCCCCAAAATCTCAGGACCGGCCATGATAAATTTTAGGACAAATTATGCAGTGGAGTAAAAATGCATTAAAAAGGTGCAAGCCACAATCTCTCCCATCTTTAATTACCCAACCCCCAATGAACTAAATGCATGTAGAAATTAGACTAGCCACAGTGGGGAGTAACTTAGAGTAGTAACATGCATATGTTACTAGTCTATATTACTACCTCCACAATGGGGAGTAACATATATACGGTGTCATGCAACACTTCACTTATTAAGTTGTAGACTCATTTTTGTCTTGGTATGTGTGATGTTACTCATAGTACTAGTAACTAGCTGTGTTACCACATCACTCTCTTTCTTCATTAATTACTTGCCACATCATCTATTTTATCTAAATATGTGTGATCTTACCACATATATTACTCCCATTGTGGGTAGTCTTAAGGAGACCATGCGAAGAATGTTATTGGTCTTGATTACCGTCTGATGAAAGAGAATCATTTTTTCTACTTTAAAATGCATTGAGAAGATAAAAGAATACTCTTTTGTGGACAAATTTCAAACCCAAATGTACACTCTTCACCGGACGAAGGGAGTAGGCTTCTAGCACTAGTCCAGTTTAGACTTCGTGCAGGTCCAGGTCAATCTTAGGTCGGTTGCTTCATGTATATATATATACATGAGGCCTACATGAGTTTTTGTAACATCGAGGAGAAAACCAGAAAAGAGAGAAAATGAGGAAAAAGAGAAAAAGAAATTAAGAGGAGAAAAGAGGGGCGTGACACGTGCCCTTAGCTATCAGTTTTTCGTGCATGTGTGTTCATGTGATTTGATGTGATCGATTGAATTTCCAACAAACATGACTTCTCATCTATTTGTGCTCCTCGTGATCTTGACCCGTTGAAGATTCACAGTTTGATGACTAACCAGCTCGATCGATAATATCGGACCAGATTATTCCCCTTCAATTTCAACCTGGTGAATTATCATACCAACTCAAGTATGTTATATGGACTACTTAGTCACGCGAACAACCTTGGAGAACACACCATCTTGTGAATTACACCATCCAGCTCCTAGCTCAATATACACGCTGACTGCATTATGGAATACACCATCCAATCCAACATCATGTAGGGACATGATCACATGGCCTCATTGAAGAGACACGGCTTCACCGATTTACCATCTCACATATTTGAACTTGATCCTTTCATGTAGATTCACAGACGACCCAGACACACTTCAAATGCAACGGGTCCTCACAAAGAGGAGCACTTGGACACAAATACACAATGAAGTCCGATAGCAAATGCTCATGCATTCCTGATGGACGATCAATGACTAGATTGTTTTTCTTGACTAATAGATCATCAGAGGCTGTCTCAACTAACAGTTTGTCAGTGCTAGTGAGTTTTGTCAGCAGAAGGCGGTATCGAATTCAATGTTGTTGTGTAGCGAGACACGACACTGACTAGACATGCTAACATCCTTGCACTTGAATCCTTCATTTATCGGGCAGCGCTATGCGTAGGCCCACAGATAAAGAGATAAGATCCGGCACCTTCCTGAGCATTGGATGGACACGCTAATGGCCGTCCGAGCAATAACGTGTTTAGCCTCCCTTTGCAACATGGCTGGAGTTGCGGTATTTTCTGCAACAGAGGTCTTGTTACAGAAAATAGAGGTCATGTTGCAAAAAAGTTATGTAACATAAATTTTGTTGCAGATTTTTTTTGCGGGGCTGAAACATGACCCTTTTGCAACAAGAGCATTGTTGCCATTACAACAGGCCCTTTGTTGCAAAAGCAAAACATCTCACCTCTAGCCCTGGGTTAGGGAGATTAGGGCGAGGACGCCGGCTGGTGGGAAGGACCTCTGTTAGGGCACGACAGGGCTGACCGCACCGTCAAGATCGACATCCGGCTGCGGCTACCAGGCGCAGTGCCAAGTCTAGGTACGTTCCTAGTAGCCATGGTGCGAGCTGTCCCAGGAAGATGCAAACCGGTGTTTCTTGGATCCCCTTGTTGTTGCTAAGGGTGGCAGAGCTCGCATGGTGCTGCAGAGGACGATGGCTAGTGCGACAAGGCCAGCACCGGCAGCCGCACGTGGTCGCATGACGATATGGATGGAGAACTTGGCATTTGGGCGGAGATGCAGATGAAGGGAGAAAGGTAGGAGACAACGCTGGAGAGGATAATATTTTATGTGAGCGACCCTCGAGCGGTGTGTGATCCCCAATAGGATACATGCCACACAGGACATGTTGGAGAGACGGTCCCCACCAGGACGTGTTGGAGTCATTTCTTTGCAACTTGGTTTATGTTACGATGTGTTTGCTCGTGAGTGCACCATCAGATGAAATCAGATACAACGACGGGAGAAGCGGTCGACGCGAGAGCTCGATTCTCTGGCTGAAAGCTCTGCCGAATAAGATCTTGACGGCCTTTTTCCGGCAACACACTTCGGCACCACTGCCCATAATTAATATGTTAAACAAGTAATGGGTATTTTCTGTCATCCATTGGTGTTGGTTTTATTTAAATTAGCAAGTTGGTGTTTATGCTACACAATTAGCCACTCATTATCTCTTCAGTTCCTCATACTATGCACACGGTTATTAGGGGGAAAAGACGGAAAGAACAGAGGATGACACTAATCGACGTATGCTTCTAAAAAATAAGTGATGATATCTGCATCGCTTCCTCTACACGGACCCCAATATTTCTTCACTAGGATTAGCCTAATTAGGAAATGGTTGGGGTAAATTAGATCACAACCCACACCTGGTTGAGTCTAATAGTTTTTTTATTTGTTTTCTTGTTATTATTTCATGAACTGATCATACTATGGCTCGTTGTAGGTGCCGGTGTCTTTGGACACCTGTCAGACTCTTTTCTCGGTCGGAAGGGGTCCCTCCAGGTGGTGTGTTTCCTCAATGCCGTTTTCGGCCTCCTCACAGCTCTCTCCCCAAACTATTGGGTTTATGCATCCTTCCGCCTTCTCACTGGATTTAGCGCCGGAAGTGTTTGCCTCTGCTCTTTCGTCCTTGCCACGGAGCCCATCGGGCCTTCCTACCGTGGTGCCGCGGGCATGTCCACTTGCTACTTCTTCTCTAGTGGCATCGCGGCCCTGTCTGGCATCGCCGCGCTATGCCAGTCCTCTTGGCGCCTCCTTTATGTTGTCACCTCACTTCCCTCTGTTGCATTCATGTTTTTCATCCTTCCATTCATCTCTGAGTCCCCGCGTTGGTACCTTACCCACCGGCGTACCGATGACGCAATGCGTGTCCTGCGAGACATTGCTTCCAGTAACCGCAGAAGCTTCCCAGACAACATCACGCTAAAGCTCGACGATGAGGACGATATCAATAAGAAGGTTGAGCAGGCATCATCATCGATCCTAGATGTGTTACAATCGCGGACGACTCGTGTTAGGCTTGTGCTCTCGATGTCGATCAGCTTCCTTTGCTCAGTGGTGTACTACGGACTAAGCCTCAATGTGGTCAACATAAAAATCAACATGTACATTGGTGTCGTTGTTAATTCTCTCGCTGAGATGCCCGCATACCTACTCACTACCATGCTCCTCCCGCACTTCGGAAGGAAGCCGCTCGGCATTGGCACAATGCTTCTCAGTGGAATCTTTTGCACAATTGCCAGCCTCATTGCCGATGTCAATTCCATGAGGTAATCAAAAGCTTTCTTATTTGATATGGGTAGCATGATGATTTAGGGGGATTTTCTATATATAACTGCAATTTCATGTCACTCTAGGGTGGTCAGGATGGCATGTGGGGTGGTGGGCATCTTTGGGATGTCAGGGACATACAACCTGTTGCTAGTATACACATCCGAGTTGTTCCCTACGGTGGTGCGGACCGTAGCCATGGGATGCACGTCGCAAGCATCGCAAATGGGTGCCATACTAGCACCCATGGTGGTCTTGTTCGGGGATCGGGTGCCGTTTGCGGTTTTTGGCATGTTCGGTATCATCGGTGGGCTGCTGATGTTCTGCCTCCCAGAGACTATGGATAAGCCATTGTATGACACCATGTTTGGGCTGGAGAAAGGGGAGAAAGCGTCTAGGAGTGAAGAGGAAGTGTCAAAGGAAATCTTCGACTGCTGATCAATTTCGTAAGAATCGTTGGAGCAGAAGATGTTACCTATGGAGACACATTGCACGCAAGAGAGAAGCACCCTGATTTCCTCGTTTGTATTATTATTGTTTCACTGTGATAAATCTGAGGAAAATAAAATAAAATTTGTCATGTCCCCACAGATAAATGTTTTTACTTAGAATTGCATGTATATGCATTGTTTGTACTTTTTAAAATTTCTTTAAATATCATGGTAGAGATCTCTACAAGTGGTTTTTAATGCATAACTACCTATTTTATGTGTATGTAAATCGACAGTTAATTACAAATACAAGAAATTGCATTCTAGGATATAAAAAATATCTATGGTGGTGACAACACAGGGATTTCATCTATGGTGGTGCTCTCTGAATACCAAGTCTTGGATTCCGGGATGAAAATGCTGGAATTTAGTCTATTTTAGGCAGCCCAATAACTATTTCAGAAATTTCTAATAAATCCTAGAGGCCCACTTAGCCCATTTGTGCAAGGCAAGGGATACTACTAAAGTTTAGTCCCACATTGCTAGTTTAGTGGGAGTTGGACCTCCTTATAAGGGAGGTTCTTTCCCCACTTGTACGAGCATGAGAACAAGAGGGATATCCACGCGCGCTCCTCCTCCGCCGCCCGCCTCGCCACGACGCGCCACGGGTTGCGGGAATGAGCCGAGCCGATATCTAAATTTTTGCCACGCACTACGGGTATACAAAAGGTCACTCAGGAGCTGGAAAGTTTTTGCTGTAGTGGATATTGAATACGAACGCTCCACCCTTCGGCTGCTGACTATTCGTTTCATCTCCCGCATTCCCTTCAGCTCCCGGCGCAGCCTCTCGCCTCCTTCTCTTGCGCCTATAAAAGGGAGG
>NW_024114856.1:0-6496 GCF_003073215.2 Triticum urartu | reverse complement strand
AACCGTCACTCCATTCCCTCATTCTTCCCGCCTCGCCGTTCTTCCTCGCCTCCAGTGCCCTGCCACCGACGCCGCGCCCTTCTCTCCATGCCGCCGCGCCTTCTCCCCCACCGCCGACATGCCGCCGCGCGTGCAGAGCAGCCCCGGCTACCGCGATGTCCGCGTCCGCCCCTCCGGCATGTACTACATGGAGATCCGTTCCGGTAATACACATCTCGGCCTGGGGACATTTCAGACCCCCTTTTTTACAGCACCTGCTGGAGCCGCTCGCGAGCACAATATTTTTGCTGCAGCAGCTGGAGCCAGCGCTATGCTACACGCAAAAGGATGACATTTCAACGATATAAAAATTATTTTAACGTGCCGCGCGTTCCGTGTCTATTGGAGATGCTCTTATTAAGTTCATGGTGTAGTGTTGATGCTCGTTGGGCATTCATCATCACATCCACAGTTGGATGATGCTACTGCTAACAAATTAGTTCATTCTTTAAATAGACTCGTGAAACACAGGTATGTATGCTTCACTTTGTTTAAGCCATTATGACGAGGCATTATGGTGTCATACTGACATGACAATGTATATATCCTTAATTAAGTTAGGGTGATTTCCACGAGTACCGACATATAATATATGTTTCCCTGTGGCCTGATCAACCACCATAAATTGATCAATCAGCTAAGTCTATATTGGTTGGATGGTTAAGTCGTAAATTTGACATTGGTGCTCTTATTTTTCTAGATTTATTTCAAGAATTTCAGCAATGTGCGTTTAATTGGAGGAGACGATTCTATCGACTACGAAGGTATTTGTGACGACTTCGTCAATCCCAGGATAATGTGTTGGCTCAGTTTTTCGAAGATGCTCACAAGAATAGGGTGTGCGTGTTTGTGTTCATAGGGCTGACCGTATGATTCAGGGGCAGTTTGGTTCGCTTCCACAGCTCATGACGACTCGCTTGGGAGCCTGCCTGAGAGCAGAGAGCTGCCTCGTTGTTGTTTGGTGCACTAGTGGCTGGGGCGCGCCCTGGGCGCGCCACCTGAGGCGTGAATCTGCGTACTAATCTAGCTGCTGGAGCTGATAACGTGATTGTACAGTACTAATGCGAGCCAACAGTTAAAGAAAAGAATGTATGGAGGAGAACTGCAGCAGCAGATATCGTTTTTGGCTCAAGATATGCAAGCATCAGAAAGTTCAGGGAGGAATCGTAGCAGCAACAGAGATAACAATATGCCAACTTTTGCCATGCAAAATGTAGCTGGTACAACATGCTTTCTTTCACCCACCTGTTCCACAATTTATTTTTTAAATCTCAATGAAAAAAGGAAGTTTGCATGACCAGACATCAGAATAGCAAGATTATCTATCAAGATGCAAGAGTTCATCCTGGTAGATAGATTGAGAAAATGTGATATCTTCAACAGCCAAAGCAAAAAAGTTCTTGGTTGACACCATATGGCCTGGTTCAGCAAAATGTTTGAAATTTTAGTATGATATCTAATTAAAAATATTTGAATTATGAGTCTTTTTACAGAAATGAGAATCTTACAAGTATTGTGTCTTCAGGATGTGAGAACCTCTAACATCAAAATGTTTTATGTTCCTCTTGTGGTCTAGACGTTCCAGCATGGTATAGAGGGAAACTTAAGGGCATAGTCCATCTGAAATTACAAAAGTACAGAATTAGACATAACTTGAACTACTAAGTAACATAGGACTAATATGCTGGTTCAGACTTTTCATAATTGATCTGCCAAGCAAGGTAGGTAAAATGTACAAAAATTTAGAACTCTAAACCAGAACTCACCAGTACAAACCTCTGCCATTTTCCCAAAGGCTCAAAGATGATGATTAGAAGTGTAATAACTGACATTACATCTGATCCTATGTACTTGTTCATCATCTTCCAGTAACTGTCGCGATCCTGCAAGTTAACTGAAGTTGGAAAAACAACATAAAGTGCAGCGATAATAGCATACAACTAAATTTTGAGGGCTTAAAAGTGCCTCATCACTTTAGTTCTCAGAGCAATAGTTTCCTCGAGGAAAAACACCATAAAAAAAGGTGAAACGTTTAGCGCACAACATAGCAGACATCACTGAATACTCATCAGCCATCCATGACGCAGATCATCACACGAGATATATCCAGATCTGGTTAACACACGAGATATACGCAGATCTGGTTAAGTAATAAGATTCACAGTGCAAAAGGAAGGATGCAAGGTGCCTGCTCGGATCTGCAGCGGGGTGTGCAATGAATACAAATCCTGGCAAGACAATTTTTAAAGCAGGTCATGGGTGGAGCATAAGCACAAACACCTGACGAGCGCCACCCCATCCACACAATAAACCAGTCCAACAACAACATTGAATCACTCATATGAACGGATAAAAGCATGAGGAGACAACATCTCACCAGTGGTACGGCAGGAAGGAAGTAATGAAGAGAACAGGAAACAAGCGGTAGACTAACGATCAACAAATGTGTGCTCACTTCACACCAATCTGCAAAAACAGAACACATGTTAGCAAAGAGGGGTAGCAGCATGGTCGTTGCAAAGAAGGAAACAAGACTAAAATCCACCGCAGTCAGGACCACGTCCATGGAGCCATGAAGCAGACTAAGGAGACGTCATCTCACCAGAAAATGACGAAGTTGGTCTGGCGCGGGAGGATGGAAAATGCTGCTTCCCATCTATCCTACCGCAGTCAGGACCATGTCGTTACGCTCTGAAATGCTGCTTCCCATCTGTCCTACCTGATAGCAGAATTTATCTAAAAAATTAATTTAGTGTAGCTAAAGTATCTATGTGCAAATACATTTCACCTATAATCATTAACGCATCTGGGTAGAGCATGCACAAATGAAAACAACACCTTTTTTAATAAATAATGTGCATCTAATGATAAGCTACAACCGTATCTTTATTTAGTACACGGAAGAAAATATTCTTACGAACACACAGGTCTCACCTATGTTGCCAAGATTTCAGTATCTGTTATTGTCTTATGCCACAAATCTTAGAACACCTTTCTTTATTCTCTTCAGGGAAATTATCATGAAGACAATCAGAAGACAATAAACATGATGTATCCCTCCTTCACTAATTCCTTTTCCAATACTAAAGTGTATTAAAAAAATCACCTTTATGGTCAGAGCCTCAGAGGGTTTCATCCGCACTTAATTTGAGTCCACACGGCTTGTTTCCGAAAATTTGATCCATGTCTTAGCCTTCCCCCTTGCAAAGCTTCAAAGAATGATAAATATTTTGGCGCCGGCCTGGCCTGAAGAATAGGACAAAGTAGTTAGCCTGGATAGAGCACGAGGCAGCGCGGTTAGCCTGGTCCAGGCTTCCCATTTTGGACGCCTGGACATGCCTAGTGCGTCAGTCAGGATCTCATGTGTTAGCAGGTGGCTACAGAAAACGAGGCGAATGGGTGAGAAAATAACGACAGCTTAGAGTCCATCAGGCCAGGCCCTAAACCAAACGCCTCTTCTCTATGCTGGGCTGGTCAGGCAAAAAAATCAATTTTCTGAGGCACAAGCCAGGCACCAAAATTTCCCAGGCACAATGTTGAGGAAGCCAACCAAACTGCCTCTCAGTGTGTGGGTGTATAATGTGTTCAAAAAAGCCTGCAGTGCAATCCGCATAGGAGAAAAGGGGAGTCTTGAACCTGATTATGATTGCATTAAATATTTTTCTGAGTCTACTGAGATGAAAAATATTAGCAATGAACTTCATTTGGGAACTGACTCAGTTTTGCAGGTCTTAATGGATTTCTCTGAGTTTATAAGGTACCGAAGGAAGATTGACAACAATATACTAAGCAGGCCAAAGAAAACAGATTTGTGGAAGCGATAAATAAAAATTGCACAATTGCCAATAACCGACGCGAGGCCTACGCTCAGAAGAACTTATAGGCAAAAATTCATCAAAACTTCCACCAAGACATAAGAAGAATGTTAAGGTAGAACATCGCGGATTGCACCTCATATAGATATCATTAAAGAACTTGCTAAACCGATAGCAGTGATAAATAATGATGTACAACTTGACAATACCTGAAAGGACGCACGGACGGTAGGAATACAAGTAAACAAGTTCTGTCATGTTCTTTTGGTGCGATCCTGGTTCACCCATTAATATCATTCCTTACAATCTTTATGCCAAGATTTATGATGATATATCTCCTTGTAGTCTTGAGTCAACTGATATTGACATTAAGCTAGCAAATAAAACTGACAGGGAATCTTATGGAAGGTCAAGTTTAATTAAAAATATTTTTTCAGAATTTATTAACTTTTTATTTAATTACTATTTTTCCAGGGTTCGGCTCACCTGCAGGGTTCCCTGCAGGAATTATTGTGCAGGGCCATTAAGAGACGCCCATGTGTCCATGTGGGACAACACCCACTAGTAGAAAAATGGTCTATTGTTCCGGTTCGTAAGGCCCATTTGTCCCAGTTTTTGAACCGGGACTAAAGGGTCTTTACTAAAGCCTTAGGTCTTTAGTCCCGGTTCTTACACGAACCGGGACAGATGAGCCTCCACGTGGCCGATGCTGCGAGCTCAGGCGAGAGGGCCTTTGGTTCCAGTTGGTAGCACCAACCGGGACCAAATAGGCGTCCACGCGTCAGCAGCTGGCAGGAGCTGAGGTTTTTGTTTTTTTCTGAAAGGGGGTGGTTTAGGGGGTAATTTAGGGTGTGTTAGCTAGCTAATAGAGAGAAGTGTCCTCTCTTATCTCCGTGCTTGGTTTACCAATTCTACTGTTATGCCTAAACATGGCTTAGATTAAAGTGAAGCCAACATATGATGCATGTCGAAAGTAATACTAATCCTAACTTGATCAATTTTGGATTAGTACTACTTTTGACATGCACCTCATGCATGTTGCCTTCATTTCAATCCAATCCATGTTCATTTCACCCACTGATATATAATAACTCTTCATGCCCGCATCATGCATCATCATAATAATAAGTCCTACTAATCATCATCATACAACTTCTACTCGTTATTAATATAACAAGTCATACGATCATCATCCTCATAGTCATCGAACCAACCCTACTTAATTGTTCTAGGCACATGATCATCAGTATTAGATAGGACCTAAATACCCTCTTTAAGGTAAAATAGCATAAAACAATATAGACCATGACTCTCCATTATGGAGAATGGAGATCATATGGTCTCCAATTCTTGCGCTTCGCTTCCTTTTGCTTCCAAGAACCTCCTTATGACTGTCCATACATTTTTTCCATTCTTTGATTAGCATGTCTCCACTTCTTTTAGAAATCCGGTATGGGCAGTTGAGATTCGTAGGATGACCTGGCTGTATATTCAAAACATTAAGGCTACCTTTCTGATACATCAAATGAGGCACACAATCCTCTGGGATTATCTGTTGAAAAACATAGTAATAACTTCATAGTTAGCAAATGATGTACAAGTTTTAGAAGTATGCAAAAGATGCACGGATGTCATAATAGTAAAAAATCTTACCAGGGTATCTCCATAGTAGTTACCGTAGTTCAACACGTGCATAATGGCATGTATTGACCATAATGTTGAGGAGTTTGATAGTAGATATTGTAATTCTCAAGACCGGTACAAAATGCGATCAGATGATTTTTCTGCTGATAAGTTAATTCGGAGCCTTCGGTGTAGTAGGTTCTGTCTACCATCTTCCGCACATTCTTTGAAGAATGAAAATAAGCTGTCAATGGAAATAAGCTGTCAACTATTTTGAAATGAACAATATAAATTAGCTAATAACTATGTTTGAGAAACTCACATAGCGGTAGAATTGGAGGCGTATCAATAAGGACCCAAATGTCCATATTGTCTTGTTCGATTTCAGGATCACCAAGATCCATGGTGACAGGCATATCCTCATGAAAACCATACATCTTGCAAAGTGCTTCCCATTTTTTGCAACCAAAATGGGTCACGCTCTCAGAATTGTACAGTTTTACTTCAAAATCCACACCATGATGGGTCCATAGGCGAATTTTCTTTGTTTCGAAACTTTCATGGTCTTCAAAACTCATCCTCTCCAAAACATAGCGTCTTGCATGGCATGGGATAAGCTAGTCGAATTGTAAAAGATGAAAATTACACGTTTAAATAGTTGAAGTCATGCTTAATTACGAAAAAAACACTCGTCGTCGTTGCATACCATTTCAACATCGAAGGTCTCCTCCAGCTTAATGCTGAAGCGTCGATCTTCGTCTAGGTGAGGTCTGTCGCACAGACCTCGGTCGTCATGGCACCAGTCGCACTCCCCCGGGAGACTTTCGTCCTCCGAGTACGACATTTCCTATGTTCATAATTCAAATATTAAACTTACAACTAAATATATGTACTAAAAAACCTAAATTAGATCATTATTATTCATCTCTGACATTGCGACCGCCGGTGATGGTAGCTCCTCCTTTCGTTCCCAAGTGCATTACACCAAATTGTCTAGCACACGGGAACGAAGGAGAAGC